>NC_081407.1:483933841-484233841 GCF_030272615.1 Cryptomeria japonica
CCGGTATCCGGTACACCGGCAGGATATAATGATCACCGACACTTGGAATGGCATGAAAACATTTGGCTATGTGGAAGACATCGTTTGGACACTTTGTCTTGGAGACTTGTTTTATTGGCATATTCATTTTATTGGCATATTCATTTGGACACTTTGTCCAGGTTATACACTGATAGGATTATCTTTTCCAGATCAGCATGACATGCTATTGAGATGATTTATTATTGTTGTAAATGCATCAAGCCGACATGTTGTATCGGTTATTACATCGGATATTGTTTTAATTGAAAATTGATTTTATTGTAATATCCTTTAGAGATGACCTACTAAAATTGGTCCTAGGTTATGATATAAATGTAAGATCTTATTTGTAAGATTGGATGTGGAGTGCGAAGAAGAATTGTGTGAAGGTATATGTGAGAAAAAATAGAGCTATACATGTAGACATCATTTGAAGGTGAAGCAAGGTTTTTGTGAAAGCATATCAAAACTACACTGGTACTGAATCCATCATATGAAGATTCTATTTTGAACAGTACATCCTTATTGGATTTAACCATCCAATTATAGTCAGTGTGACTCCTATTTTGTGTTTGAGCAGTGAGCTCTAGGCGCTTGGCCTTTCTGCATGTGCAGACCCCATTTGTATACATTTACTATCTACAGTAGTATCATCTGATTGTGGGTAAGGTTTCCCACCATGGTTTTTCCGCTTATAGGGTTTCCACATACAAATATTGGTGTTATGTGTTGTGGATGACCTTGTCCTTTTGTTTCATGCATTAATGTTTACCGGTATTGCAATTAATTGATAATACTGTCAACCAGTATAAAAGAGTGGTTTACCGGTATTCAACATTAAGTTGGTTAAGTTGTTTTTGGTTTGAATTTATTTGACAACTAATTCACCCCCCCCCACTCTCAGTTGTCTCTGGGACCTAACAATGTGCAGATTGAAGAAGGCACTATATGACTTAAACAAGCCTCTAGAGCTTGTTATGCTAAATTGGACATGTATTTGATGAAGTTGGGATTCTGTAAAGGTACTGTGGATAGTAAATTATACTTTAACGTTGATAATGATAATGTTTTGATTGTTGAAGTCTTTGTTGATGATATTATTTTTGGAGGAGATGATGATATGCAAAAGGAATTTGAGATGTCTATGATAGGTGAGATGAAATTCTTCTTAGGATTGGAAATTGCACAGACTGATAAAGGTATTTTCATTTCTCAATCTAACTATGTGAAGGAATTATTGAAGAAGTTTGGGTGAGTTGATTCCAAAATTGTGTGGAACTCCTATGGTGACTGGATGCAAGTTGTCTAAGCATGATTAATCTTATAAAGTTAATCAAACCTTGTATAGATCTATTACCTTTAAATTTTTGGTAAGGCATAAATATTCATCAATTCCCTTCATTTTCCTCCCTTGCCGTGGCTTTTGTGAGTTTCTTAACCTTTTTCATGGGGTTCTTAACTTTTAGAACTACCCAATCACTCACCTTGCTCAAAGGAGTCTGCAAGAGGTTGACGCCATTAGGAAGTCAGACTTGTGGTTGTCTGAAAAAGAGTTTGATGGTTGTAAACTTTCCTGATCTTCTGATCTCCCAACATCTTTTATGTTGCAGAAAGGTTGGGCTTCTTTGAAATTTCAAAGGACTTATCTGATTTGAAAACAAGGGCATTCTAGATGATGCAATTCCAGGCTTATTCAATACCCTATTGGGGTGGCAAAGCGAGTGATGGTAAAGATAGGTCATGCTTGAGCATCACCAAAATTAAATAAACCTATCAAACCGATAAGGATAATTGCTTCATGTCGCTACTCTTTCTGCCTCATCAATTGCCATGTCATGCACTACTTCTAGGGAATAAATCAAGAGAATATTTACAAAGTACCGTCATTAATGGAAATTTAACAATTAAAGACATGAAAAGGTGGTGACATACGTTACTACACTTGTGTTGCAACTTTGGGCATTTTGATGACAAAAACAATTTTTGGTGCCTAAACCTACAACCTACTTTTACTCTTTCAACACATTTTGTTCTGATCAATTATAGATGATGTGTTTGGTCTCTATGACTGACAATGATGCTATTAATGTTGTGGATAGTATCCTTTACAAATTTAGTCATATAAGTGTTTGAGTGTGTTGGGCGAGTGAAGATGGTATAGAGCTATTTTGCTCATTTGTATATATCTTCTTAAAGGATAGATTTATGAAATTGAACCTTTCTTTGTATCAAGTTGCCTTTCTCTACTTTAGTGAATGAACATCTTCTCAGTTTCTTTCTCTATTAAGGACAATTGGGTTTTATGTCTTCAAGTTTTTAGTCGACTAAATAAGTGATAGCCTTATTGTGGCATGGATGACATTCAAATGGCAGATTGGTTTTTGATTGGTTCCTAGAATAAATAAGTGCAATTATATGTGTCGACAATCATGACATCTACAATCAAGGATTAGTCTCCTAATAGTCGATTTGTTTTTAATGAACTTAAAAAACTAGTCGAAGATAGTTATGTGGTGGTTATAGTCTGATAATAAAAATAGGGGAATCAACAAAATAAGTGTTGTTATTTTTGATGATGATGAGATTATGTTGTGATTGAAGATATGAAGATATAGTTTGGCTATGACAAAAAGTTTTATGTAACAGAGACAATACACTCGAATTTTCTATTGAAGGTTGGATCTATGTTGGCGTGCAGGGGCATTTGTCGACAACAAACAATTAATGTCATTGTGATATGATAGACATATCAAAAGTCTATACACTGCAATAGACGAGTTGTGCTTTGTATTGAAAACAGAGGATCATCTCTATGTTCTTTTCTTTTGTTTTAGAAGACATTCAATATTTGTGACATTAGTGAGATGAATTATGTTTGTCAGTGAGACAAATTGTACATGTTAGTGAGATATTTTGATTAAGCCAGTGAGGCATTCCTTGAGAGTGGCTTTATACCCCAGAGGGTTTTTCACTCATAATTCTAGTTTTATCATTTGTGCTTATTGTTTTCTTCATCTGATAAGTGTTCTAAGTTAGTTAAACTTATAAAGACTCAAGTCTTATTATCAATACTTCTTCCTTTCATACAATCAGTTTAATGACATTAACTTGCAAGTGTTAAAAAAATATTTTGTTTTCATTATTATTGATTTACTTCCCTCTCAGTGACAATAGTATTCCCTTCATTTGGTATTAGAGCAGGTTGTCGTGCAAGGGTTTAAACACCTAGGTTGATCCTGTGTGTGGAATACTATTTTTCATGGCTCAAGAAGGTTCTACTTCCAAGGCACCCATGTTTGATGGTATTGATTATGTTGTTTGGAAGGTAAGAATGCAAACTTATTTAATTTACTTAGGTGTGGGTGTTTGGACTACTATTGTCAACACCTACTAATCCTGATGGAAAAAGGGAATATGAAAATGATGCGAAGGCTAAGAATGATATTTTATGTGGTTTGTCTAAAGATGTATTGTTAAAATAATGCATTGTAGTTATTCTAAATAAGTTTGGGACAAACATAACAACATTTACCATGGTAATGATAAAGTAAAACAAGCCAAGATTCAAACTCTTAAGGCTAAGTTTGAAGGAATGAAGATGTCTAATGAAGAAAGGGTTGCAGATTACTTTCTCAAAGTTGATGAAACTTTCAATGTCATTAGAGGTTTAGGGGAAGACATAGAAGATAAGGATGTAGTAAAAAAGGTGTTGAGGTCTCTTCCCTCTAAATATGATTCAAAGTTGTTAGCCATAGAAGAACTTAAGGACTTGAATACCTTGACTATGGATGATCTTCATGGAACACTCACTTCTTATGAAATGAGAACTTGTAGAGAGGAAAATGTTCAAAAGGAAAGTGCTTTTAAATTTGAGAAGACAAATAAAGAAATAACTTATGATTCTGAAAAAGATTTAGAAGTTAACTTTGTCAGGAAACTTAAAAAGGGGCCAGGAAAATATAAGTGCAAATTACCTTTTAAATGTTTTAATTATGGTAAGATCGGTCATTTTGCTACAAAGTATCCTTTGGATGACAATGACAAAGAAGATTCAGAATCATTCATTGAACAAAGAACCTTCAGTAAAAAGAAAAAATTCCCCTTCAAGGCTAAGAAAAGTTTATATGCTAAAGGTGATGTCACTGACATTAATTCAGAAGTGTTAGTAGATGATGAGTCTAAAATTTTGTTTATGTTAGATAATTCAATAACCGAAAGACAACTGAGAGGGGGGGGGGGGGGGTGAATCAGTTGTCACCATATTACCGGAACCTTCAACAGTTAAAAATTTAATATTGAAACCCAAAAGATCAATATTGAAATGCATAAACCAATTACCAAAATAGCAGATAAACCAATTAAGCATGAACAACAATCAGAGAATAAATACCATCCACACGACACCAAGATTTATACATGGAAAACCCAGTAAAGGGAAAAACCACAGTGGGATGCCTACCCACAGTCAGATAATACTTGTATGAGGGAAAAGTGTGCGAATAAAACTTAATATGTGAAAATTTAGTTAAATACTAGTCCACACACACACAGGACTTCTTGATGCAAGCTATGGAGTAACGTAGTGTTACTCAGCTTCCCAAGGAGGGTCCCATGGTTCTCTATCTCACAATGTCCCTCAAACCAACATTTTTGCTCTCAGATCACTGAGCAAAATGGTTTAGGGATGGCAAATATGAGAACGAGAGATGCTTTCGCTAAATTTAGTATGAAATAGATGTTAAGCTATGTATGATATTAAAAATGCAATAAACTAGATGATAAGATGACAAGGTTAGTATGAATACTATCCTAACATGATATATTTAGTCTATGATTGAACTAAAATGATGGAGAAAGTAATCTAACATGCATATTTAGTCTAATTCCTGATCTAAAAGAGGCTAAACGATGAGCATAAAAATGATATGAAAGCTTAAAATAATTTGAGCATAAGTGTAATGCTTCAAATTTGAAAGATGATTGTTGAGAATGGAGGAATGAGAGCTCTATTTATAGCATAAACAGGGCAATGGATGGTCAAGATTGAAAGGTTTAATCAAGGGCCAGGTTTGAAAGCTGGGGATCCATGGGCACAATTGGCATCAATGAAATGGTGACAAATGTCAACATAGGATTGGGTTGAGAGAAGAGGTTGGAGGCATTAAAGGCCTGAGAAGACCTCATGGTTATCTAAAGGCTAAGGGTCAAGTCTAAGTTAGGCTTACCCACTGGATTAAGAGTTAATCCAAAGATAAACCTTTGTGCAAATGATTAAAAGATAATCATGGTCAAAGCATTAATGGCCTGATGAGACCCTTGGGTTGGATAGAGGTTGAGTCAAAACAAATGTTTTAACCATGTGGGAAGGTTTGAATTAACCATTAGTGGTTATTGGAGACTTTGGGGATTAAGTGGTTGAAGGTTGGAAGCCTTCAATGGTTTTCAAAGACTTTAAGGGTTTTGGTGGTTGAAGGTTGAAAACCTTTAATGGTTATCAAAGACTTTAAGCCATTTGAGAAGTGACTTCCCTTTGCTTAGGGATGTGACAAAATTTAGAGGAGGGTTAGGTTAATTAGAAGTGTTTAGAAGATTCTAGAAGGGATTAGAAAGGGGTTTGGGATTTTACAAGTGGATGGAGGGATAATAGGATTTAATTGAATTAAATGATTTAATTCAATTTGGTTGTAATTAAACAAATTTGATTTATTCAATTTGGGATAACTATTTAATTAAATTTAAATTTAATTAAAAGTGGATAGGGGGTTTTAATTGAATAAAATGATTTATTCATTAAATGGGTATAGTGAATTTAATTTAAATAAATTGAATAATTTATTTAATTAAATAGAGGAATGTGGATAGTTTAATTAAATTGGATTTAATTAAATAGAGAAATGAACATAAAATATTCATTTAGGAATATGGTCATTTTTATACGTCTACATTTTGCCCCTCTTTGAAGTGACGTGTGTGCACATGTTATTTCAAAGAAAATGATGCTTTATCATGATTTATGATCTAATGCAATTTTTGTGTCACTTTTTTGATTTGCTAGTCATGCCCCAGATTTGATTTGATGTGTGATGTCCCAGATTCGATATTTTGATGGTGATGCCCCCTCGGGAGATGAATCAATTTTGAAAATTTTTGATTTAATTTGATGAAGTTCGTATGATGTGTATGATTTCGTGCATGTAAAAAATGTGCAGATTGATTCATCTCCCGATAAGTTACAACTGTTTTGGTATAGGGGAGACCGCGACCATATTACAGGGCCAGTCGGCTAACCCTAATTTCATTTTCCTCCTATAAAAGGGGAAAAGGGCTTGATTTAGGTTCATTTGTGCTTTGTTGACTTTGAAGAAAGAGAATTGGCTCTGGAGAGAAAATGCCTATTCCCTATCATAGACACCATTTCGAGCGCGTTCGGAGGTACCGGAGACCTGTAGCACGTGGACCACCAGTAAGTCAACGTTTTTGACCCCTTTTTGATTTTTTGTTTTGTCATTTTTAGTCACTTTTCGAATTTCAAAGTTCGGGTGTTTCGTTTTAGCGCGTCTAGGGTCCACAGTAGCGCATACGAAGTGTGAAGTAGCGCATCAAGTTCAAATGTAGGGGTTGCGTCCGAAAACTGTAGCCTAGCGCATAAAACATTTAGGTTAGCGCGTGCATGGATAATAGCGCATGTAAAGTATTGGGTAGCGCATTGTGTCAACAGGGTAGCGCGTAGGTGTGACCTAGCGCATAGGGGCCGCAGAGGGTCACATAGGGAAGGGGGTTTAGCGCGTAGGGCTAACCTAGCACATAGGGCTAAACGGGTAGCGCCTTGGAGGGATAGATTAGCGCGTAGACAAAGTCTAGCGCATAGGATGGGTTAGGTAGCGCAACGGGGAAAAAAGTAGCGCGTAGACAGAGTCTAGCGCATAGAACAGATAGATTAGCATGCAGGAGAGGCAGCCTAGCGCGTGGGGATGTTTTAGCGCATTGAAGATCCGTTTTACCGCATCTGAAATTTTTTTGCAGTTTAGGCCGGTTTGAAAATTTGTTTTATCTGCCTGTCGTGTTTTGATGAATTTATCCAATATGAGTGTTTGTATAACTTGTTTTGATTTGCAATTTTCCAAGTTATGTATAGATATCAACATGTTTTGTTAATCAGTATATGATGTATTTGCGTGGTCTGTTTCAAATTCAATGTGTGGGAAGCCTGAGTTGTATTACAAGCCGATATGGGTTGGAAACTTGAGTTGTTTTACAAGCTGATATGGGTGGGAAACTTGAGTTGTTTTACAAGTTTATGTGATTGTGGAGACTTGAGTTGTTTTACAAGTTTTGATATGGTTTTTGAGAACTTGAGTTGTTTTACAAGTTGATATGAAATGATAGGATTTTGAACTTTGATATAGATGAACAAATTGTTTCATGTTGTTGATGTAAATTGTATTTTGATATCTTTGTGTTGATGTGGAAACTGATATTGGATATGTTGTGTTTGTTGACAGGAGCGATTGGGTGTTGTACAGTCGAGGGAGAGATTTTTGAGACCGTGGACATTGATACCGTGATTGTCATAGGCAGATTTGGACATTATAGAGAGATGTGGATTGACCTCACTTCTGGATATGCCTCGGTTCACTGTGAACCGGGGGCTTTTGACAGCGTTGGCAGAGAGGTGGCATAGCGACACGAACACCTTTCATTTTGCCACTGGAGAGATGATAGTGACACCGAAGGATTGCTACCGGATTTTGCGGATTCCTGTAGTAGGGGCACTACTTCCCTATGAGCAGTCAGAGGAGGGTGGCACAGAGGTACTGCGCCGCATTTTTCAGGATGACACAGTTTGTGGCTACGAGATCCCTTGGCAGGAGTTTTTGGATTTGGGTTATGCACCGCTGCCATCTATACTGGCAGGATTTATTGGGGGATTCCTTTGTCCTGATCGCAGGTCAAAGGGATTCTCGGTGGGATGGGAGTTAGTGTTGGAGGAGATGGTTACGCAGGGCAGGAGGTTTGCATGGGGGTCAGCGATGTTGGCTCATTTATACCGGAGTTTGCATGAGGTAGTATACCTCGGGTACGACAGTTTGTCAGCTGGCGTGACCCTTTTACAGGTATGGTGCTGGGAGCACATTCCAGCAGCAAGGCCATTGGCAGATAGAGACAGGCCCGTAGGTGCAGCATATGCCTACGGATATAGAGGTCTAGTTGTCCAGCGTAAGCTGGGCAAACTAGAACATTGGAGGAGGGTTTTTGATGATATAGATACGGTTACCTGGAGACCGTATACAGGTTGTGAGGTATGGGCGGAGAATGGGCTGGAGATTCCCTTTGTATTTATGACGAGGTATCTGATTGGGAGGACCCCATTCGTCATTGAGCGTTTTGTGGTGACCTGAGTTTTGAGGTAGTTCGAGTGCCAGCAGGGTGTTCCACAGGGAGCATGTTTGTATGCACGGAGGCAGCAGGATGTGGCCGATTGGGGGCCGACTATTGATAGTGCGGTGGCGATTGAGGAGTTTGTGGGGTTGGCTGGGCAGATTTGGGATTATGCCCCTGCGATCCAGGATGCGAGCATGACAGATGAGTTTGCCCGTTTGTTTGCTGCGCGGGCGGTGGCCAGGATCTTGGATCCAGAGGAGATGAGGCCAGCTTTTGACTCAAATGAGGAGGGGGATGGGGGAGATGATGGCGATGATGGAGATGATGGAGGAGGAGGAGGTAGAGGAGCCAGAGGGAGGTAGGGAGGGAGAGATGTGGAGAGAGCAGTGCGGCAGGGGAAGATAGAGAGGGAGAGGTGGATTGGCTATCAGAGCCGGGAGAGAGGGGAGAGTGGGGGAGGTGCTAGCTGCAGTGGGGGGTGAGGAGGAGCTGAGGAGACCAGCATAGAGGAGGAGGGTAGATGTACTCCCACCTCCAGCACCGAGGACAGGGTGAGTGGGAGGGGTTCCTCCAGCACAGGTACCACTGCGGGTTCGAGTGCCAGGTCTTGTGGAGGATGCGTAGATCCGGACCTTGCAGATTACCGTTCAGCAGCTGCAGACACAGATTTTGACCTATCAGCAGCAGATTTCTCAGTTGACCACTGAGAGAGATACTGAGATAGAGTGGCGAGGATGAGTGGAGGAGGCGTTGGCGAGTGTGCAGAGAGCAGCGGTGGGTGGTCCGATGAGAGACACCCTTAGAGAGCTGACGCGGAGAGTGTAGGAGGTAGAGTATTATAGGCGGCATTATGAGGCTGCAGTACCCAGGGATCAGCGGGTTTAAGAGTTTTATGCAGTCGAGATCTAGCCGATCTCAAGCCATTGGGTCACGATCTGAGAGCCGAGGTGTGACGGGGCCATCGAGACAGGACCCTCCTGGAGATCCAAGGGCGGGTACATCTAGAGCGAGACCATGTCCATCAGGAGATAGTCATACTTGAGAGACATGGTATTTGTTGTATTTTTGAGCAGTTGTTATTTGTTGTACTAGACACAGTGTTTGGACACATTTTGTACATTTTGACCAGTTTTGAGATATATATATATATATACAGCACCATTTTTGATCATGTGATGTGTTGATATGGATGCATTGATTTTATGTGATGATGTAATGCTTAAATATATGATGTAATGTATGATGCAGGATGTCTGCTTTTTATATGCTGTGAGATGTATCTTGAAAATGAGATGTATGTTTTATTTATGCTGCTAAATGTATCGTGATATGTAAATGATGTTAAATGATATGGAATGATGTGTATGCAACTAATTGTAAAATGATGTGCAACTAATTGTAAAATGATATGCAACTAATTATTTTTGGAGCATCCCTCGTTCTGTATTTGCCATCCGATATAACCATATTTTTGCTTTCTTTGTAAATATCATCATTGAGCATTTATTGATATTAGGATATGTTGAAAATTTATACAAGCATAATGGTATAATTGAACCATAATGACCTGAGTAAAATTTACATGATATTTGATTTTGCAAGATAGCACAAGCGTCAAGGTATAATTGAACCAGGATGACCTGAGTGCGTATTGCGTAAACAGACAAGATTTGATCATTTGTATGCGTGAAGTGGAATCAAGCCTTCAGTGATATTCGATGTATCATGTCTCGAGGCATGTATTCACACAGGACAAGTGATCGCCTCCCAAACAGAAGACTAAGAAAATATTGGAAGTTCCCCTTGACCTCTAGCTGTGAAGCATTTAGTGAGACAAGGAAGAGAATCCAATAATGCAAAAAGTTCAAAATGAAAAACTAGTTAATATTTTATGCTATAGTGCAACATTCAGTACTTCAGAAAATCATCCATCCTTGATATTTGTGTGAATTGTTTAGTTTTGGTTTTTGCGATGAAGCGTAGTGTGTTTGGTTTTTGTGGTTTGTTGGATGTCATGTTTTTGAGTTTTGCATCTAGTCTTGATGTTTTGAATGTTTGCAATATTGATACGATTTACATGCCCCTAGCTGAGTGTGCCTCTTGATGTGAATATATATAGTGATTCCAAGCCATGGTGGATTAGTGGTAAGAGGATATATATAGACAAATCAGGATAGTGACTATGCTAAGTATGTCCTGAATGGATATTTGCTAAGTGTCAGGCGATGGCCGATAGTGTTTGTATGGATAACATGGTATGGAAATAGATAGAGGAGCCGTTCTTTCGCAAGGGCGCCTGTTTACCAGGTTTTCACCCTTTGTTTTTATTGTACGTTGTTTTTGCTTTTTCTAGATTTTTTTGATTTTTTTGTTTGTTTTGGGCTTTTTCCGTGCACTAGGCTATTTTAAGTATAGTACCTTTTCAGATGGATTCTATTAGTTGGTTTGTCGAGCACATCTCCTTCAGAATTTGTTAGCTGATAAGTACCTGATCCATAAACGGATATGATAACATAGGGACCCAACCAGTTAGGTTCAAATTTCCCTTTCTTTTCTCGATCTTGCTGATTTCTTGGATTTTCTTTGAGGATTAGGTCACCAACCTTGAAGTTGCGGGGAATGACCTTGTGATTGTAGCTCCTGTACATGCGTTGCTGATATGCTTTGAGATGAGTATAATCATGTTGGCATCTTTCATCTAATAGCTCAAGTTCTTGTAGACGATTAACTCGATACTCTTCATCTGGGATTAAGCCTTTCAAAGAGACTCGGAGAGATGGGATCTCTACCTCCAGGGGTAAAATAGCCTCTGATCCATAAACCAATGAGTATGGTGTTGCTCTTGTAGGTGTGCGGATGCTGGTTCTGTATGCCCAAAGTGCTGGATTGAGTTGTATATGACAATCTTTGCCTGCATCATTCACCGTTTTCTTGAGGATTTTCAGGATTGTCTTGTTAGATGCTTCCGCTTGACCATTTCCCTGTGGGTAATATGGTGTAGAGAACCTGTGTTGGATTTTGAATTTTTCACATAGCTCTTGGACATCTTGATTTTTGAAGGGCCGTCCATTATCTGTAATGATTGAACTTGGAATACCATATCTGCAGATCAGATAATTTAGGATAAAAGAGGCAATTTGTTTCTCGGTCACCGTGGTCATGGGAATTGCTTCTATCCATTTGGTAAAGTATTATGTTGCTGTTATAATGAACTTGTGTCCATTTGAAGATGACAGATGAATTTTGCCAACTAGGTCTAGTCCCCACTGGCAAAAGGGCCATGATGTTGTAAAGGGCTGCAGTTCCTGTGCTGGTGCATGTATTAGATTACCATGAATTTGACATTTAGGACATTTCTTGGCGAAATGATATGAGTCTTTCTCCATTGTAGGCCAATAGTATCCCATCCTTAGAATCTTTTTAGCAAGAGTAGTGCCACTTGAATGTGTGCCACAAATACCTTCATGAAGCTCGTGTAAAGCCAAATCGGAATCATTACGATCAAGACAATGAAGAAGAGTACCATCGAGACCTCGACGATATAAAGTATTAGCGGTAAGGGTGTAACGGGCAGCTTGTTGGATAAAGTTACATTTTTGGTTACGAGATTGGTCAATGGGTAAGATATTGTGCTTGAGGTAGTCATATATTGGTCCATATAACGGAGAATCTGAACCAGTCAAGGCATAGATAACATGGGATTCAGAGTGGTCATAGGCGGGGGAGAACAGTTGCTCTACTAGGAACTCATAACGACTCTGTTGCTCTAGAATTTGTAGTAGCGAAGTGATTGTAGCCATTGCATCGGCTGCTTTGTTGTTCAACCTTGGTATTTGGTCGAAGGTGATGTGCACAAAAGACTGTTTGAAGTCATCCACCATTCATTTGTAGGGTAGTAGCTTGTCGTCCTTTGTCTGATAGTTGTTATTGATTTGATTAATGACTAGTTGTGAGTCGCCATAGACTTTTAACTCTGTGATTTTCCATTCTATGGCCATTTTGATGCCTATGACCAGTGCCTCATATTCAGCGACATTATTGGTGCATGGAAACATAAGTCTGTATGATCTAGGTATAGTGTGTCCTTCAGGAGTGATGAACAGAATGCCGGCCCCTGAACCATGTTGAGTATAGGATCCATCAAAGTATAGGGTCCAGTGTTTGGTAGAAAGAGCAAGAACGTCCCTATCAGGAAATTCGATCTCCATGGTGTGTTTGCCTGGGAGTGGTGCTTCAGCCAACTGATCTGCAATTGCCTGTGCTTTGATGGCTCATCTTTCTATGTATTGGATGTCAAATTCACTGAGAATCATGACCCATTTAGCTAATCGGCCTGTAAGAGCTACCTTGCTGAGTAGATATTTGAGAGGATCAATTTTTGCTACTAGCTTTATAGTGTGTGCTAGCATATAATGTCGGAACTTGTGAGATGCGAAAACCACTGTTAGGCAAGCCTTTTCAATGAATGTATAGTTGAGTTCATAGCCATTCAATGTTCTACTAATGTAGTATATCACGCGTTCCTTTCCTTGTTGATCTTCTTGTGCCAATAATGCCCCCAGTGAAATATCTGTTGTTGAGATATATAGAATAAGTGGCTTTCCGGCGACTGGTGGTACTAGAACTGGTGGATTCATCAGGTACTGTTTGATTTGATAAAAAGATTCTGCACACTTAGCCTCCCATTTGAATGGTACATTTTTGTGTAGCAAATGGTTAAATGGTAGACTTTTATCTGCTAGCTGAGCGATGAATCGCCTGATTGATTGAAGTCGTCCTTGTAGAGATCTGAGTTGACTGATATTCTATGGTGGTGGCATTTCCATAATGGCTTGTACCTTTGCTGGATCAACTTCAATACCCTTAGCTGAGACTATGTAGCCTAGTAACTTGCCTGATGTAACCCCGAAGACACACTTCTTAGGGTTAAGCCTGACTTGGAATTTCTCCAATCGATCAAAAATCTTTGTTAGGATGCCAAGATGTTCTGCTCTGGTGAAGGATTTAGCTAGTAAGTCATCCACATAGTCTGCCATAAATGTGTGCATCATGTTATGGAATATTGTGGTCATTGCTCTTTGATAAGTGGCCCCTGCATTCTTTAAGCCGAAAGGCATAACATTCCAACAGTACGTTCCCCAAGGATAGGTGAACGCGGTTTTATCTTGATCTTTTGGGGCTATTTTGATTTGATTATAGCCTGAGAAACCATCCATTAGTGAGAGCATTGCATGGCCTGCTGTGAGATCTACAATTATGTCGATACTTGGCAGAGGAAAGTCATCCTTTGGACAAGCTTTGTTGACGTCTCTAAAGTCAGTGCATATTCTGATACTACCATCTGGTTTTGATACTAGAATGATATTGGAAATCTACTCTGCATAGTCAATGGGTCAGATGAATCCGACGTCTAATAATTTCTTTAGTTCAGTTCTGACCATGAGTGCCACCTGTGGATTCATCTTTCGTAGCTTTTGCTTGACTGGCTTAACTCCTGTAGAGATGGACAAATGATGCATGATTAAGTGTGGATCCACTCTGGGAATATCAGCATATGACCAAGCAAAGTTGATTTGCTATTTTTTAAAGAAGATGATGAATGCCGATCTTTCTTCCTCGGTCAAAGATTCTGCAAGGTGTATATTTCTGGCTGCTTCTGTGGTACCAATGTTGATTGATTGAGTGTGCTCAATCAATATGGGTGATCGCTCATGAAAGTGCTCAGGAAGAGTGTCAAGTCTCCCATCGTTAGGTGCCTTAAAAAGGTTTTCACCCTCCGATGCGTCCTTTATTTTTACTTTTTTATGATCTAGAGCTGCCATTGACTGGTTTTCAGCATTAGATTCTTTATTTGATTCATTTTTGCGACTGAGAAACTTGGCACTCCCTAATTGACAGATATCATTATTTTGTTCACTGGTAGAGCCTGTTTCTGGATTTACAGTACATAGGTAATGGACAATAGATGCATCATCTGGGAAAATTGGCATATCATTTGTTTCAGGTTCATTCCAGTCGATGAGGTCAGGAAAGACAAGTGGTAAGGAATCGTTGGGTGGATCAAGTTCGGCTACTGTAAGTGTTAGGATAGAGTTTTCATCGTGATGGGTCTTGGGTTTAAAGAAATTTAAGATTTCATCGAGGTCCTCGATGGTATCATCTTCCACATAGACTTGTTCATAATGTTTCTATTCACTTTCCTGGGCGTCATAGATATTTTGCGGTCCAAATTCAAGAGGTCTATCTTCTGCATTATGTTCTTCCTGAGAAAGGGATATAGAATTAGTATCATCCAGGATATCAGTAGTAGCATTGGAGCAGGTACCCCATTCATATTCATTGGAATCTATCTCATAGGCATCATCCTAGATTCTATCTGTGCTGTAAACAGGTGTGTTGTATGGTGAAAACAAATCTTTGATGATGGATACCATTTTGATGGTTTTTGTAGATTCTGTATCAGATCCGTCTTCTACTTGTTGGATTTGTTCATAGACTGTACTTTCTCGGGGAGAAATAACGGTATCTGGAGATGACCTGATTTGTTCTTGAGATATTGGTGTTTGAATATGAGCTACTGCTATAGATAGGGCCTTCTTGTGACTTAGAAGCTTTTCCTAATGTAACTTCTGATCTTGACATTCCCGTGCCTTGCGGATTGTTTCTACTGATTCAAAAAGTGCTTCCTGCCAGGATTCTTCTTTGTACTTCTTCTTTTCCTTCCATTGAGGTTTTGTAGTTGTGTGTGGTGGCCGTTTTAATAGGAATGTGAGTTTAGAACCCAATCCTGCTTTGTTCCTACTAGGTTGTGAAGGAAGATCTATAGGTTCAGTGACTCCTTCTTTGCGTTTTCCAATAGGTCCGTTACCACCATATCCCATTTGTTTCATGATTAAGTAGCCTTTTCCATACAGGTGTGTTGGTAGAACAATGTCCAGAGCGGCTGCTCTATGATTTTCTTCCTCATCTTTGTATAACCAGCTAAGAACGTCCTTGTCCTTTGATTCATGTGCTAGAGTACCCAATTGGATGAAGGTACCATCAAATTTAGTGATAGGCTGAGTAGCTAGTTGTGTTGATGTAGTAGGCAAACCATGCGATCTAGGTGAGGTTGGTAATTTTGCCAAACATAAAGGCTCCAAAGAGTATTCTCCCATGCCTTGGTCTTTGATTTGCATTTTCTGCTTGAAGTCTACCCATAAGGAGTTGGGTTTTGCTGTGTGTGGATCTGATGTTGAAGATTGCTGCTTTTCTCTATTATGAGGAACCAAACTGTCTTGGGCTGCCCCCATTGCATTACAATGTTGAAATGGATTGTGATCAGCTGATATGGAGATTTCTTGTCCATCATAAGGAAACTTGACACACTGGTGATATGTAGAAGGTACTGCTTGCATTTCATGTATCCAGGGTCGTCCTAATAAGATATTGTAGGTGAGATCAATATCTAAGACCTGACATATAGTATCCTTTTGTACTGGGCCTACTTGTATAGGTAATATCACTGTGCCTTTAGAGGACCACTCTTCATCATCATATGCTTTTATGGTAATCTTTTTGCAAGGATCAATAGATTCTTCTGAGAAGCCTAATGCATGGATAAGCTTTAAAGTACATATATTAAGGCTGGCTCCTCCATCGATTAGGACTCTCTTGACTCGGTGTTTGCAAACAATGACTTCAATATGGAGAGGAGTATTATGTGGATGACTCAATGAGGTATTGTCATGCTCTGAGAAGGTGAGGTTATGAGGTCCTATCATATGGGCGACCATGGCTTGAAATCTGTCTGTATCCAGATTTTGAGGTACATTTGTTTCCAATAGTGCTTGCTCCAATATGTCTTTGTGCTTGGATGATAGTTTCAATAATTCCAGGATAGATATCTAAGCTGGAGTCTTGCGTAGTTGGCTAACCAAGTCATATTGGATTTTTGGTGTGGCAGTTGTAGGTGCAATATGTCCTTTTAAGACATATTTCTAAGTGCGGGTTGTTACATTGATAGATTCATGATCATGCTGATCTCGGATGGTGATGACATTTATTTGATGATCTTCAGCTGATATATGGTTGATAGTGTTATTGTAGATGTGATTAATACAAGCTCCGCGTGTATCATCTGAAGTGGATGCTCCATCCTTGTTGTAATTTGGGAGAGGATTTTTAAAGGCTCCGTGATCACCATTTGTTTTGAGACCATCAACTGTTAAGTCACCTCGATCAATCATGTCCTGGACTATGTGTTTCAATCTCATGCATTTGTTTGTTCTATGACCCTTGTTGCGATGGAAATCACAATAGTGTGAATCATTTCACCAAGGTGGTTTGATTGGGGGTTCATAATTGTTGATTGGAAGCAAAGAAAGAATTTTGTTTGCCAAAAGTTCTCTGAATGCTGATTCTAATGATTGTCCCAGTGGTGTAAAAATACGCTTGTGGAAATTGTTTGTGTTGCGTGAATTGTTGTTAGGTCCTGGATTCATGTTCTTGCTTTGAGTATCATTGGTGTTATTTGTGTTGAGCTGTCCTTGATCAGTGTTTGGTGCATATGTGTTAGCATTTGGTGCAGCATTTTTAAGATTTTTCGTGTTCTGAGGATTTCCAGATAAAGCAAGCACTGGTTGTTTAGATTTGGGATCATGTGATTCGTTGTTGCCTTCATTCTTGTTTCGAGTCCAAAATTGAGATTTGTCAAAGTTGGTGTTGTTTTGGTTATTGTAGTTTGATGAGTTTGTTCCTTCCTTGTAGAATTTGAGTGTTCCCTTTTTGACACATGCTTCCTCTACTTGAATGCTATTTTCAATCAATTTAGCGAAAGAAGGTATGCATTGAAGTTTTAGTCTGTAACTCATTTCGCCATTCAAGTTATCAATGAAGATTTCCATTTTCTCTTTTTCAGGAATATCTCAAGGATATCTGGAGACCATGCGTCGCCAACGTTGAAGGAACGCCATGAATGTTTCATTGTTCTTTTGTTTGGTGTTGCAAACATCTAGCATGGTTATGGCATGTTGGATGTTGTAGGAATAGTGGGTTATGAATTTGTTAACCAATTCATCAAATGATCTAACAGGTGGTGAAATTTTGGATAACCATTCCATGGTTTGCCCACCCAAGCTTCTGGGGAATAACCTCATCAAATAGGTGTCATCATGAGCAAATTCAAGGCTTAGTGTGCAAAATTCCCGTACATGATCTCTGGGATCACTTTTTCCATCATATTTATCAAATTTGGGAACGTCCGAGTTTGGAGGAAAAGGCACCATGTTCAAGCTTCTGTCAAATGGATAAGGACAGATTTCATTTAAAGAGTACCGCACTGTTTTCCCTTGTTGCATATCCTGTATTTGCCTTGAAACATTTGCATTTGTTGAGTAAGGGCTGCCAAGGGTATATTGTCTTGCCGAGGAAAAAGTTCTTGCCTTGTATTGGTTCTTAGTTGAAAAGGTGTGGTAAATGGTATATGTTGTTCTGGTGTTTCTAGTTCAGGTATACGCATTTCTGGTATGTGTTGTTCTGGAATGTGTTGTTCAAAGTTATGTTGTTCAAGTATGCGAGTTTCTTCTTCTCTGTTTTGTTCTTGATATGCATATTGCCGAGATTCGGTTTGAAAAATGTTTGGGTCGAAATCTTCAGGAAGTTTAACGCCCTTGCTTGTGAGCATCAACATATATTTTTCCTTGTCATTTTCCATGAGCTTTTCGACAAGTTTTTGGAAGGAGGGATTTACTTGACATTCCCGAAGAAGGGCTTCAGTTATTTCAGGTTCTTCTATGGGTGGAACTTCAAAAGGATTTGATAATCTTCGATTCATACTGGACTCAGCGGGTGTCTCTCTTTGTTTGTTACTTTGAGAGCAAGTAACAGGCATTTTAGTAGAAGCTTTCAGTGATGAAAGGGACAAAAGCCTCCTTGATGTGTTGCTCGGGCGTTGGTGGTTCTGGTCGAGATGTGTTATATGTGATGCACTCGTCGGGCAAGAATGCTGGATTGATTTTTCCGCTGCGGTTTATGGTTTGATTAAAAGCAGACTTTTGACAGTATGCTCTTGTCTTCAAGGGTTCCTTGTCAAATTCGCTAGATTTGTTTTGGATATAACGTTTGATGTGATGAAGGAATACTCGATGAAATTTGAAGAGTTGACGATTGATGTATAAAAACTTATTTCTCTTGATGAATTTGGAAAAACTAGGTTGTCGTTTCTTTAACGTGATGTTATGATAGAAGTTGTTTCTTCTCAGAATAAGGGGATTAGTCATGCAAGAGTGATCAATGATTTCCTTTGATTGGTTTGGATTCAGTTGATTCTTGTTTTGAAAATTTCAAATCTTACTTTATCAGAGTGAAGGTTTAGATGTCCCTTCACGATAAAGCATGTCAAATGATATGGATAAAAGCTTCCCGATCTGGAAACTGAATTTGACGATTTGAGAATTTTAAACAAGTGTTTTGAGATAGAAATCCGTAAGATGGTAAAGGATTTTGATGACACTGATGATGAAAATTTTCTGGATTATGATAGGAGAGACATCCTCTATTGTGCGATTTGTTTAGGATTCGGACAACTTTGTTTAACACAAATTTAGCTTGAGAAAAGTTTTTAATAGTTTGTTTTTGTCACTCTGGTTTGATAAAAGATGATTTTTGATGAAAAAGTCTTCTAAAATGTTTTTGAAATTTTCAAAATTTTTTCAGTTTTGGACTCTCTATTTTTCGGCCTTGGATCACGTGCTAAAACAGAGTTTACATGCGCTACTGAATTTACCTGATGCGCTAAAGGAATGAGCACACGCGCTAATCTACCCCTAGATACGCGCTAAAGTTTGGATTTTGGAAATTTTTTGTTTAACTGGTGAAAAATCTACGCGCTATACTGGGCTTTACACGCGCTAACTATTGGAGTATATGCGCTAAAATATGGTTTCTACGCGCTAAGCTGTTTCTTCCACGCGCTAAAGTTAGGACTGTTGAAATTTGTTGTTGAATTTTTTGAAAAAGTTACGCGCTACACTGGGCCTGTGAAGCGCTAACTGTTTTGTTTTATGCGCTAATTCTTAGTTCCCACATGCTAAGAGGTTGCTGCGACGCGCTAGACTGTGTTGTGGATGCGCTAAAGGATTATTACTGTTTTTGCCTAAGGATAAAATGCTACTGTTTTAATTTCACGCGCTAATGTGAGGTTTGGATGCGCTAACAAAAGTCTTCCACGCGCTAAGATGTTGTTCTTATGTGCTAGACTACCCTGATTTTTCTGTTTGGGTGATTTCTTGAGGTTTTTGATTTTTGTTGAGAAATTTTCAAGTGCGATGGATGATTTTCTGAAGTAATAACTACAAGCATGGCACAAAAAGTACAACCATTTTGCCTAATCTAACAAAAAGTGTATGTTCTGCGAGGATGTGTTCAAATCCCAAATGTTTTAACAGGTTTGGATACAAGTAATACACTTCAGAAAGACTCTTTATTCAAGGGTCATAAATAACATCATAACCTACTAGTCTCGATACTCCGTCAGCTCAAACAGCTGTGTCACCCCCTAGGGGGCGCCCATTTTTTTGCCTTTTGCCAGAAGTTAACCCAAAGTGAATTGCTTCACAGTTGAGTAGTTATCTTGGGAGATATATGGTGAGTAATCTTGGGGGTGGATTCTTCCCCACCCTTGCACTATGATGTTACAAATGTTTGGTTATTGACTCGGTTCAAAGTTTCTAATTCTATTGTTCTTAATCAGGCTTCCCGTTCGGCCGTCAGTGATAAACTCCCTCAGGAGGCTTCCCAACCTTTAGAACAAAGGCTTTACGTATCTCGAGGATACTGGGGGAAGGCTAATCACTGCGCGCAACCGTTGAAAAGGACTTTCATCACTTTCCACATTTGATTATAGTGGGTTGGAATTCTTGGCGTCAAAGTCGTTCCCCACTCAGGTCGTTCCCTTCACACCGGCCATAAACGGCTTTAAGAGTTGATTGCAACTCCTCGGGAAGGCAGGTCTGCTAAAGGATTTAAGTGCTTTGAAATAATGAAAGTTGTAAGAGTGGGCTGGATTTTTGATCACCCAGTTAAGGGGAGAGCATATTCCTACCACTTTCGAGACAAAGCAATCAATTTATTTTAGCCTTTCAAATCAGTGATTTTGCTAAAATCTATGTGGAGATGTTGCTCCACAAAAACATGATGTTCATTTTTATCCTGTCAAAGCAATGATTTGGTGATCTATGAAAGGAATTTTGTCAACAAAGCAAACATTTTCGATGTGTTGGTCAACAAAAGAAATCGTTAAAAGGGGAAGATCTTCCCTCTTTAGTTGTAATTGACTCTAGACTTTTGTGATTCTTTTACTTGACAGAAATTTGAAGTGAATCCTTTTATGCACCAAAGGATGGTGAGGTTCCTTTTAAAACTTTTACCAAAATAAAATTTTGTTGGTTCTTTTTAGAGCTTCCAAAATGAAGTGTTTTTCTGCTAAAAAAAGCAAGAAGATGTTGGATAGTAGTTCGTTTTATAGCCCAAAAGAAACTAGTGAGTTCAATTTTAAGACTAAAAGATGTTGTAAAATTTTAAACTAACTTAACTAAGTTAGAGAAAATTTTAAACTATCTAAAAATACTAGAATCATGCTCCCTTCTGCAACAAATGTGGTTAGCAGCCTGCAAGCAAACCAAAGAAAATTGTTAGCTGATTTGGTGGACTTCGACAAGTCTAAAATTTCTTTTTCGGTTACAGTTTTAAAATTTTCCTCTGTCTGTTATGCGCTACAAAAAGGCTTTTACGCGCTACAATAGAGACCGAATGCGCTACAACTATTTTCCGTTGCGCTACACTGTTCAATGAATGCGCTATTTTGCAAGTTAGAAGCCCTGTTCTATGGTTTTGCTGAGACTTGTAGGAAAATTTTGAATTTGATGCGCTAATGTTTGAACCGCACGCTCTAGATGATGGACTATAAGCGCTGAACTGTGGATTGTATGCGTTATTCTGGTTATTGTCTGCGCTACTCTGTGTTTTACCCGCGTCGAGATCTACAAGAAAGATGTTAGAGAGAGTTTATGCGCTACAAAAATGTTTCCACGCGCTATTTTGTAGACTGTACGCGCTAAACAGGGAGCTGGATGCGCTAGTCTATTTCCTTGATGCGCTAAACAGTGAGTTGAAAGCGCTAATTCATTTTTCCCGCATGCCTGCAAAAGAGGTTAGTTTCAAAAACTGATGTGATATTTGGGGTCGGGCCCCACGGTGGGCGCCAGAAATGTATGCGGAAAAAGTGGGCGAATAAAACTTAATATGTGAAAATTTAGTTAAATACTAGTCCACACACACACACAAGACTTCTTGATGCAAGCTATGGAGTAACGTAGTGTTACTCAGCTTCCCAAGGAGGGTCCCATGGTTCTCTATCTCACAATGTCCCTCAAACCAATGTTTTTGCTCTCAGATCACTGAGCAAAATGGTTTAGGGATGGCAAATATGAGAACAAGAGATGCTTTTGCTAAATTTAGTATGAAATAGATGTTAAGCTATGTATGATATTAAAAATGCAATAAACTAGATGATAAGATGACAAGGTTAGTATGAATACTATCCTAACATGATATATTTAGTCTATGATTGAACTAAAATGATAGAAAAAGTAATCTAACATGCATATTTAGTCTAATTCCTGATCTAAAAGAGGCTAAACGATGAGCATAAAAAGGATATGAAAGCTTAAAATAATTTGAGCATAAGTGTAATGCTTCAAATTTGAAAGATGATTGTTGAGAATGGAGGAATGAGAGCTCTATTTATAGCATAAACAAGGCAATGGATGGTCAAGATTGAAAGGTTTAATCAAGGGCCAGGTTTGAAAGTTGGGGATCCATGTGCACAATTGGCACCAATGAAATGGTGACAAATGTCAACATAGGATTGGGTTGAGAGAAGAGGTTGGAGGCATTAAAGGCCTGAGAAGACCTCATGGTTATCTAAAGGCTAAGGGTCAAGTCTAAGTTAGGCTTACCCACTAGATTAAGAGTTAATCCAAAGATAAACCTTTGTGCAAATGATTAAAAGATAATCATGGTCAAAGCATTAATGGCTTGATGAGACCCTTGGGTTGGATAGAGGTTGAGTCAAAACAAATGTTTTAACCATGTGGGAAGGTTTGAATTAACCATTAATGGTTATTGGAGACTTTGGGGATTAAGTGGTTGAAGGTTGGAAGCCTTCAATGGTTTTCAAAGACTTTAAGGGTTTCGGTGGTTGAAGGTTGAAAACCTTTAATGGTTATCAAAGACTTTAAGCCATTTGAGAAGTGACTTCCCTTTGCTTAGGGATGTGACAAAATTTAGAGGAGGGTTAGGTTAATTAGAAGTGTTTAGAAGATTTTAGAAGGGATTAGAAAGGGGTTTGGGATTTTACAAGTGGATGGAGGGATAATAGGATTTAATTGAATTAAATGATTTAATTCAATTTGGTTGTAATTAAATAAATTTGATTTATTCAATTTGGGATAACTATTTAATTAAATTTGAATTTAATTAAAAGTGGATAGGGGGGTTTTAATTGAATAAAATGATTTATTCATTAAATGGGTATAGTGAATTTAATTTAAATAAATTGAATAATTTATTTAATTAAATAGAGGAATGTGGATAGTTTAATTAAATTGGATTTAATTAAATAGAGAAATGAACATAAAATATTCATTTAGGAATATGGTCATTTTTATACGTCTACAATACTTCTACAGTAAGAATGTGAATTAAAATTGAGGGGCCTGCACTTGCAGGAAGGCCAACAACCTAGAGCACACTGCTCATCACAAAAGGAGTCTTACTGACTACATAGAAATCCATACTACAATCCGGAAGAAGGATGAACTGCAAAGATAACATCTCCTATGCCTGAATACAGTTCTGGTTAAGCTCAATACTGAAAGACTAAATCCTCTTACATAAACCCAACTCAATCACCAATGATCGACCAAATCCTCTACCTGAATGATTATTACATTATTCACTGCTTACATATCCATATCCCATACCATATGATCTACAATGAGATATTACTGTTACTACTTATCAAGTTGCCATTAGTTTTTATATTCAAAGTCATACTATACATTCTAGTCGGTTAGCACTACCGAATCATGTAGTCGGTACACACAGAGAAGTTGGTATGCACAGTCTAGTCGGTTATAGATGAAAGCAGTCACAGAACGTAGTATACACCGAGCTGTCTACCAAGTATCTTTTTATGTCTATCGAGCAGTAAAGATGACACACCGAGTTGATATTCACTAAGTAAAACATGTTACCAGATACATTGAACTTGGACATGCACATGTTACAAGATCAAGGCACATCTAACCGTTATTACATTGGAAATTGCACTAGAAGATTGTGTATGATTACGAGATCAATCTAACCAATGAAATATTTTGTTTAGTTATTCATTTGAGGAATCTTGTTTGTAAGATCGAAGTAATGAATTGGATCACCGTTTTAAGAGATCTATTTATACAACATGAGTTAAGTGAATGTATGCATGAAAGAAGACTGTTACAGAGACACAAAGGTCACCGAGAAGGTTTTTAGAGAATAGTCAAAGAACAGAGTAAACAGAAGGGTTTACCGAGTTACTATATGGGTTACCGAGGTATGCTATAACAAGGTAATCTATTCTGAGCACATAGAATCTGCTATAACATTTCAAATGTAAAGTTGCAGATATTTGTAATGATTTTATTGTAATATTGTGAAGTTGAAAGAGAAAAATTTAACAGGGTAAAAGACTCTAATCAAGTCTATAAATTGTAAAGCCTCTAACTAGGTGCAACATTCAGAATAAATGTTGTAAAATCCTTTAGCAAGGTAGATCTAATAGATCTTGTTACTCCTAACAGGGTAAGCTATCAGAAATAGCTAAATGTAGCTCTAACCGAGCATTCTTTATTATTGCAGTAGTAAAGTTGTGGGTGCCATCCCCACCGTAGTTTTTCTCTCCAACCAAGAGTTTCTATGTAACCAAAATATATGTGTTATGGAGTGAATCATGTATTATTGTTATCTATTTGCTTTAACTTTATTTTATGTTACTGCACTATTTTGTTTATGCATAATAGTAAAGTTATTATTCAAGAAAAATTTTGGAGTACTGATTCACCCCTCCCCTCTCAGTACATTAGCTTTCCATATTGGGCCTAACAATTGGTATCAAAGCTTGAATCTTGGAAAAGGGTTTAACTACCTAAAGAGAAAGATCTTATCAATGGAAGGCTATAAACAATCTCAGAGGATTGTATATCTGCAAGAAGAGCTGGATCATGCTAATCAAGTGATTGCAGACATGGAAAGGCAAATGCAAAAATCTCTGAAAGTAAGAAGAAGATTATCTGATGACTTGCAGGATTCTCAAGAGTTAGTGGAACAAATTGAGACATCATCTAAGAATAGTATATCTGAAGAAACTGAAGAAATGATTGGAGTATTGAAAGAAAAGAACAAAGCATTGACTGATCAACTAAAAGCAATGAAAAGAGAACATGAACATTTTAGTACACAGATGACTAAAAATCTAGATGCATTGAGGACAGCTAAAGATAAAGCAAGAGATCTACAGAGAGATAAACAACAACTTGAAGTATTAGTATCTAATAAAAATAATGAAATCATAAGGTTGATTGGGATTCAACAAAATATGACAGATCAACTAGGTTATGCACATCATGAAGCAATTTTGAAGAATGATGAGAATCAAGCATTGAAATTTGAAGTATCAAGGTTGACTAATGAACTTGAAACAGAGAAGAAATCCAAAGAAACACTAAAGAAGAGCTATGAAGCATCAAAGATGTTGGATGAGCAACTAAATACAAGAAGACCCAACAAAGATACGGGACTCGGTTACAAAGGAAAAGACTCTACCGAGAAAGGAATTCATACTATCAAGAGAGGAGAATCATCAAAGCAAGATAGAAATAGGAATAACATCAAAAGGAAGAAGCCTATTTGCTACTACTATGGAAATCAAGGTCATATTGCCAACATGTGCCAAATCAAAAAAGGTAAGCAACCGAATATCTCTAAGTCCAATGATTATTGTTACAATTGCAATAAATATGGTCACACATTTAATCAATGTAGGACAAAGTCTGTTAACAACTATCAGAAAGAAAAATTCAAAGGGTTTTGTAGAAACTGCAATAAATATGGACATAGTACTGAGAAGTGCTGGCTTAAGCAAAAGAACTACATGTAGTCTGCACACCGAGCAAACACTAGAGGTTACTGAACTCACACAAATCCTTACCGACAATATGTAGCAGTACCATGGGATTACAACACAAGGATATGGTGTGAATTTTGTGGAAGATATGGACATATTAGTGCCAACTATTTTATAAGGTTTGGAATGAACAACTGAAGATCATGGAGAAATCCTGGTATGACATGTTTTCATTGTCACAAGGTTGGACATTTAGCTAGAGATTGCAGAGATCAACCTAGAAGAGACACTGAAGAGATAAAAGAAAAAATCAAGATGATTTGGAAAAAGAAGGAAATCATGTCAGATGAAGAAAGCACCTTACCTACCAAGTTAGGTGCACCTATTCCAAATTAATCAGAAAAGGTATGAAGGGACTGCATTCTCTGAAAGTTAAAATCATAACAGTTCCTATTCTATTGTGTACAAAATTCAAATCTTCATAGTTAAGATGTATTAGTAAGTTTGAAATTCTATCAAAAGTACTTTACAGGAAACCTGTCAAGTCGGTGTATACAAGAAGCCTGTCAAGTCGGTAAATGAAGGAAATTTGGTTACTCGGTTAAAATGAAAAAAAGAGTAAATCGGTTAAAGGTAAATCAAGTGCATTTAATGTTTTGACCTAACCCGCATGAAGCTCGATAAGGTATTTTGTGTATTTAAAAGCATTTTCGCGGTCATTTACATTCACCAAGTTTTTGAAAGAGCAGAGCAGAGCGAATCAAGGCGATCAAACTTTATTTAGAGCAAATTTCAAGGTATTTACATCAAATCTCATCGCATTGTCAAGCTAGTTTACGGATCTTATCAAATTGCTACTATCTACCAAGTGTGAAGTGTCTACCGTTTGTAACCGTCAAACCCTAAGGATAGTTTGCTAGTTTTATCTGAAATTTACAAATGGCGCCCAAGATCCAAGATCCCGTAGTTGTCAAGAATGTGGAGAAGCCCTCACTGAAATACACTTTGACTCCTAAAGTCGCCTTTGAACCGGATGACAGAACTGCCTTTTCACTCATCCCAGATTGAGTCTTGTTAGTCGAAGATGTTAGATTCTTCACCAAATGTCGTGTTGAAGAACTCGGTCATGTTGAGATTAGTGACACATATGATGAGCTATGTATCGATGGCAAAATGGATAGCAAGTATGAACACATCAGAATCAAAGGATTAACTAAAGCCCTAACCTATCCTTGTGTGTTCAAACCCTAGTGGGTTAAGTTTGTTTTGAGCAGAGTTCATGATGATTTCATGTGGCTAGAAGAGCAACCATTCAAAATCACCAAGGAAATCATTCATGTGATCATCGGGTATCCTATCTATGATCATGCACAAGCATAGAAGATGATATCACAGAAGGAGTTAATCAGTTTAACTGGAGTAGAATCTGATTACCGAGGATTGAAACTGAATAATGTCACTGATGCAGAACTTAAGTTTGCAATTAGAGTAATTGGTTACTGTTTCTTCCAATCAGCAAGGGAAAATAGTGTACCCTGTGCTGCAGTTGACTTAGCCTATAAAATAGTGAAAAAGGGAATGAAAGTTGATTTATGTGAAGTGCTACTGAAGAACTTGTTTGAGAACCTGAACACAATAAGGAAGCTGAAAAAGAACAACTCGACAAATACACTGAAGTTTGGTTCACTTCTTGTATGCATGTTTTTCTACTTTGAGAATTTCTTTCCCTCAGTCGGTAAAGTAGTTTGGGAGCTACACCGACCAATCACCCATCAAATTAATGATTTTATCAAGAAATTGGGAGATAATTTTAATGATATCATGGATGACTACTTCAACAAATTTCAAGAGAAGATGCACAAAAGGTACCGGATTCCACCACAGCTGGTAGAGAAATATAAGGATGATATATGCTTTGAGGTAGACATAGATTACTGTTATGTGAATGTTGTGGAACCAAGGACTCAATCTTTGCCACCAATGGGTTACGAGATTGACTATGATATCACACAACAACAAATAGATGCCTATCTTTCATTGCCAAGGCATGCTACCAAGCTAAGATATGGAACTTATGAAGAAGTTAAGGAAAAGGTGAAAATGAGCATTGTAGTACCCAAAGCTACAAGAAAGGATACAAAGATGATAAAGGTTTTATCTAAGAAATTCAAAGAAGAATATTCCTCTACACCTATCAAAGGCACTCTTGCCATTACCGAAGAGGAATCAGAAGCTCAAGAGGCAGCAATAACATTGAGTACCAAGTTGCCTAAGGGTAAATTGTTAAAAATAAAGAAATTGGACACTTCAAAGCCCCTACCGACTCCACCAACAAAGAGACCTAACACTAGAGCATCAGCTGCATCACCGAATAAGAGACAAAAGAGTGTTACTGCTCCCAAGGTAACCAAGACCTACAAGAAATCTACTTGGAGACTCATTTTGGCAAAAGAGTCTAGTGATACAGAATCCGATGATGCAAACAAATTCCAGATTGTAAAAAGCAAGAAGGTAAATATTCATAGTGTTGAAAACTTCTGTGCCAATCTAAAAGAATATGGTGGATTTGCAGGATTTAGATATGTCAAGTATGAGACTAGGAATAATGATGAGAAGAGACAAATTGAAGAAGCTGTTATTTGCACACTTCTAAAGTTTCAACTAGCTCCATTAGAACTAGTAAAGTCACTTCTGAATGAACTTTACTTGCATATTGATAATAGGTGGAAATATGCAATGGACTCAGAGAAACAAATTGGAGAAAGAAGTCTAGTCCATCTATTTCCTGATATGTCTGTAGCAGAAATAAAGGAGCATTTGACAACCTACAATTCTAAATTTCTTGTCAAACAAAGAGCCTTAAAATTGATGAATGGGCTATACATTGATGTAGAAAATGAGACAAAAGCAAAGTGGCAGGAAATCTTCAAAATAAAGGATGTCGGTGAACAATCTCAAGTTAAAATTGTTGATGTCACCGAACAAGATCCTGATGTCACTGAGCAAGGTCCTGATACTACCAAGCAAGACCCGGCTGACAGTATTCAAATTGATGAAGATGTCATGGATGCAGAAGCACTGGAGCAAGAAATGATCGAAGGCACAACATATGCAAAACTTGTATCTAGTGAATCCGCTTTAGAACAAGTCAGCCTTACCCACCGGTCAAGCCACCTATCTCTACCGAAGCTCCTAAGGATACAGTACAAGGCACTGAAGGTCACCAGTCTGAAGCAGCAGAAGGTACAACTCAAGAAAAGACCTCTCAAGCACCCTCGAGCACTAAAAATGTTACAGCTGAGACACCCAATACCGAGACAACAAAGGACACCACAATGGCTATAGGAACTAAGCAAAGTGTTGCCTCCACCGAGCAACCTACCGAGGGTTAGCAAGCCTCACAAGCTATTGTCTTGGTACAACTGACCAAAGGTAAAGAGAAGAAGGTGAAAAAGCATAGTTTTAAAGTTGATTTAACTAAACCAATAGTGTTGCCCAATGTGGATATTTCAAAATTAAAGGGGCAAGCACTTATTGATTTCGATGAACTATGCAAAGAAAAGGCCGAACAAGAAAAACAAATGGCCATTCAAAAGAAGAATAAAGTACTTCAGAAGGTAAAGACACTGCTGACAGATATGCTACCTTCAGCTACAATGTCAACCGATGTAGCCATCCACATTCAACTAGATGAACTCCTTAATCAAATAGAAACATCTGGAGTTGATGCATCTGAGTACTTGAGCAAGCTAAAAGACAAAGAGCTTACTACAAAAATGATAGAAGAGGTACAAAAAGCTCTAGCTATTGGAAAAGTCAAGCTTGTCAAATTCATTGCTGAGTTGTCCCCTCAACTCAAGCATATTCTTTATTTATTTCAGAAACTTTGTACATTTTCCTTATTCATTAAAGATATCAAGAATAAAACTGATGCAATTGAGAAAGAGATCACCGATCTCTCAACTAAGTTGACCACAGAGCCAAATTCAGTTCAGAATTTTTATACCAAGCTTCAACAGCTCATGGCTCAATAGTTATAACTCAGAAATGAAGAACATAAGATCAGTATGGATATAATGACACTCTAGACATTATTCCTTCCTCATCTTTCATCAGTTCAAGAACAGATTAACCAAGCTACACGCCTATCTACTACAAAAGAGGGAAGCACTCTTGATGGCTTAATATCACTATTGGCTTATATTCAAGCACAAAATTATTTAATGGAAAGTGTAAAGGATGCACTCTCAGTCGCTCTCACTGATGCCTAGAAGAAGTATAAATCTATTTTTGATCAGTTACCGCCCCCGGAGGGAAATTAAGTTTTTGATGTTTGTCAAAAAGGGGGAGTAATACTATATAGGGGGAGTAATATAATATATTGAGGGAGTGATATAGTTTTTTTTGATACAGTTTTGATACAATATTCAGAGTATAGTATATAGGGGAGTATATCGAGCAGAGTATACAGAGTATGCAGAGCAAGCAGAGCACACAAGCACAGAACCAGGCATACAAAATCAAAGTTATGTATAGTATAATGATAAGGGGAGTATATTTGATTATACTATTTCATTGACTATTGTATATATTGTTAAGTATAGTCATTTTGCAAAGTATATAGATTTTTGAGTTATGACTTTGAAAGTAGTTTTTGTCAAACATCTCAACTAATGTCAAAAGGGGAGATTGTTACTACTTATCAAGTTGCCATTAGTTTTTATATTCAAAGTCATACTATACATTCTAGTTGGTTAGCACTACCGAATCATGCAGCCAGTACACACAGAGAAGTCGGTATGCACAGTCTAGTCGGTTACAGAGAAAAGCAGTCACAGAACGCAGTATACATCGAGCTGTCTACTGAGTATATTTTTATGTCTACCAAGCAGTAAAGATGACACACCGAGTTGATATTCACTGAGTGAAATGTGTTACCAGATACAATGAACTCATATGAAAACGTGTTACAAGATCAAGGCACATCTAACCGTTATTACATTGGAAATTGCACTAGAAGATTGTGTATGATTATGAGATCAATCTAACCAATGAAATATTTTATTTAGTTATTCATTCGAGGAATCTTGTTTGTAAGATCAAAGCAATGAATTGGATCACTGTTTTAAGAGATCTATTTATACAACATGAGTTAAGTGTATGTATGCATGAAAGAAGATTGTTACAGAGACACAAAGGTCATCAAGAAGGTTTTTAGAGAACAGTCGAAGAACAGAGTAAATAGAAGGGTTTACCGAGTTACTATATGGGTTACCGAGGTATGCTATAACAAGGTAATCTATTCTGAGCACATAGAATCTGCTATAACATTTCAAATGTAAAGTTGCAGATATTTGTAATGATTTTATTGTAATATTATGAAGTTGAAAGAGAAACCTTTAACAGGGTAAAAGACTCTAATCAAGTCTATAAATTGTAAAGCCTCTAACCAGGTGCAGCATTCAGAATAAATGTTGTAAAATCCTTTAGCAAGGTAGATCTAACAAATATTGTTACTCCTAATAGGGTAAGCTATCAGAAATAGCTAAATGTAGCTCTAACCGAGCATTCTTTATTATTGCAGTAGTGAAGTTGTGGGTGCCATCCCCACCGTAGTTTTTCTCTCTAACCAAGAGTTTTCGTGTAACCAAAATATATGTGTTATGGAGTGAATCATGTATGATTGTTATCTATTTGCTTTAACTTTGTTTTATGTTACTGCACTATTCTGTTTATGCATAATAGTAAAGTTATTATTCAAGAAAAGTTTTGGAGTACTGATTCACCCCTCTCCTCTTAGTACATTAGCTTTCCATATTGGGCCTAACAATTACATCATATATATACAAACCCTCAACCATAAACAATAAGGTCAGCCACCAGACAATAAAAAAATAACATAATTACAAAACATGTCGTCCAAAGACAAAACAAATAATATCCAACCCATAAGACATATCAGAAACACATCTAGAGGTCCAATCCACATGTTACATTAAGTCGGTCCATAACCTAGACAATATTGGGACCCAATATAGGTCCACACATGTCAAAGAAATAATCCCAATCAACTAAGTCTCGAAAATGATCAACATCAGCATCCTATATCTCCACTAGAAGCCGCACCAACACCACTATGCATATCATCAAATATCTTCAACAAAGCTCTACCAGTGAAACCCTCGTCGGAACAACAAACCAAGCTTACTAGTAAGAAGAATAGCATCCGATCACTAGATCAAAACCAACTGATTGAACATGAGACCGAGTGGGATGAATAAGACAATTTCATAACCCAAACATACCGGATCATGGTGATCCAATCCAATCTAGAAGCCAAACAACCTATCGGGACCAAAAGGATACCAATAAAGCAACCAAAATAGCTAGTGTTGACATCAATGCAACACATAATCAATTCCTCCAAATGGCCAACAATCTCCCCCTTTGGCATTGATGGAAACACTAGATGTGAAAAACATCCAAGTTCCAAGAAAAAACAAGTCTCCCCAATGGAAGACAACCAACAATCTCCCACACAAAGATATAGTAATGAAGTTTTGAAACAAGGACCAAACTCCCCCTTGTGAATGATATCTCTATAAAGCTCTATTTTTCACATATATCTCTCCCCCTTTGACATCAATACCATAAATATGACATAAATATCAAAGCAAAAACAAAAACCATGGAAACACAAGGCTAACTACTCCCCCTGAGCAGTAGCATCCCCACATCAATTCTGGAATGAATAATATCTCTGATAATGCATACCGGACTGATGCCAAATAACATCAACAAGTTCTTTTTGGAGGGGTAGAAACCCCTATAATTTGTCTCTCAGGTACTCAAATGATTCTTTAGGCAAAGGTTTAGTTAAAATATCTACAATCTGCTCTTTAGTGTTCACATGTCTAGCTTTATTTTCCTCCACCTTCTCCTTCAAAAAGTTATGCTTGATAGATATGTGCTTTTTCTTAGAGTGAAATACCAGATTCTTTGATATGTCTATAGCAACAATGTTATCACAGTGAATAACTACCAGTCCAATGGAATGCACTTTAATGTCTTTCAACATTTGCTTCATCCATAGAACTTGTGTACAGTTAGTAGCAGCAACAACATACTCAGCTTCAGCAGTAGATAAAGAAGTACATGAATGTTTCTTGCTGATCCATGAAACCAACTTCTTTCCAAGAAATAAATCTCCACCGAAAGTACTTTTTAGGTCATCAACATCAACATCACCATCCCAATCTGCATCTTTAGTAAAACCAAGCTTCAAAAGATATTTATCTAACCTTGCATACCAAGCTCTAGGTGCCTGTTTCAACCCTTATAGAGCTTTCTTTAACCTGCAAACCATGTTTTTATCATCTAAAAGTGAAAAACCATCAATTTTATCAATATAAAATTCCTCATCAAGATCCCCATTCAAAAATACACACTTAACATCCATCTGATAGACCTTGTAGTTTTTATGTGCAACACAGGCAAGAAATAATCTTACCACTTCAATCCTAGCTACAGGTGCAAAAGTTTCACCATAATCAATTCCTTCCTTCTGAGAATATCCTTTACAAACCAATCTAACTTGATTCCTTACAACTTGTCCATCTTCATTTAATTTATTCCTACAAACCCATTTAGTTCCAATAACATTCTTATTTTTAGGCCGAAAACTAAATTCCATGTGTTTTGATTAAGTAAAAATAGGTATTTGAAAGGTACCTGAACCTTTTACAAGCCAGGAGAACAGAAAAGCATAAAAAAGTGCCCAATCACTTCAAAAAGTCAAAACGAACCCACCGGATGGGCACAACTTAAAAAATCATTACATAATTACATAAAACTCGGAACAGACAGCAACAGGAAAGCAAAAGACATCAAAGAGACAGAACCAAGGACAACAACTGGAACTAAATACTATTCAAGATCTCCTCAGCGTGAACAACCATTTGTTTCATGTTGTTTGCTAAGGTCTTCATATCCTCTAGCTCATGACCTTCGATGTCGACCTTATTCTTTGTGTTGCCTCTGGTCCTCCTTTCATGCCCCTTCTTGTTCACCTGCTCTTTATCACCTTCCTTCTCTGCATTGTTCTCATACCTGTTGATAAAGATGTTCATGTTGTCCACCAAAGATTTAACAATTTGGAAATTTTGATCAGCAACCTGCTTGACATTGTGCTCCAGCTTGTCAATTCTGCTGCCAAAATCTTTCAGTTTGTTGTCCATTTCCTTTCTATCTCCCATCTCATTGACCTTTTTCTCCGTGGTTAAGATTTTTCCAACCATACATTCAATAGCTTGCACATTATGCAGAATGGCCACTAACTCTTTAACATGCTCTGCCAAGGGCTTGTCACCAAATGTAATTCTTGCCATGGCCTATGTATCTATTTTCAAACTATTAATATCCTTCACCAAAGTAGTGATGGTCTCATAGAAAGCCTTAATGGTATCTTTGTCACCACTATCACTTTGACCCCCTTTTTCCTCGTTATGCAATCTAGTGGTTTTCACGATCTCCACGGTTTCCAAATTATCCTTAACCGGGTTACCCTCCCCTTCTTTGTCCTGACTATCAATCCTCTTATTTTCATCATCTTCCTCCTCAGACTCAACCAGAACATAATTAAGATCAGAATTGCTACCCTTTTTAGTGTTCTTTTTCTGAGCCTTCTTTCCAGAGGCTTTCTTTTCCTCTTTTTAACAGGTTTTTCGTTTCAGAGTCTGACATTTCAGATTCCACAATAATCCTCCTCTTCTTAGCCCCAATCCTCCATTTTTTGCTAGTTTCTTTTGACTCTCCCTCGGTCTCAGAATCAAAGTTGAAACCACTATCCTTACTTTCTGTAGTCTCATCTCTGGCATTTTTGCCTTTAATAGGCTTTTCAATGCACTTCCCCTTTAGCATTTTGTAAACTAGGACCATGAGCCCCTGGTGGAGGGCATGATCGCCTTTAGGGTCCTCCTGGATCTCCTTTATAGTATGATCCATTGAACATGCCAGTTAATAGGGAAGGCTAACCCTTTCACCATGACGGAAATGGTTAAGAAGGATGAAGTGATGCCCATAAGCCTTGGTAAACCTACCATCTAAGCTAATATATTCAATAGAAGTAAATAAGACAAACCTCCATGGCCTGCAAATTCTCTTTGGGGAGTGGTAGGAGTTGTCAATTTTGATCATCTTTCTTCTCTCACCATCCGTAATAGGAAACTTATCTACAACCTTATCTAATATCCCTCTGTCCCTATAAAATTTCATACCCTCAGTAGTCATCCTCGTGGCCTCAGCGATAACCTCTTCATCTACTAAAGTCCATGTGTTATTCTTCTCTATCTAATCTAATTATTCTTCCATAGCTTTCATCCAACATTCATATTTACATGCTTCAATTACTGATATCGGTTCAACTTGAGAAATTAAACATACCCCATTAGATGCTAATATCCTTGTCATCACTCCATTGTTCTTATCCCCAATGTTTCAATCTTCTAAATGATTCAATCTCACATACCTAGGAGTCTTCTGACTCTTTGTTCCTCTTCCCAGTTCTTCAGTTACTATTGAATTTTATGATACTTCCAGAGTAACTGGTTCAACATTTTGTTTCGGTAAAGGTGTTACCGGTTCAGTTATGATCATTTCCACTGTTAGTTCTTGCTCATAAACTATGATTTGACTTCTATTTAGCTCATCCACCTTGACATTAGCACTCTCCACAATTCTTTGCAATATCTTGTTATAACATCTATATGCCTTGCTTTTATTAGAATAACCAAGAAAAAATCCTTCATCACATCTAGGATCAAATTTGCCAATGATATCATCTCTCCTGATATAACATTTACTACCAAAGATACTGAAATACTTAACTGTAGGTGTATTGCCAAACCATAAATCATAAGGTGTCTTACTGGTTTCTCCTTTGATATGTACTTTGTTGAATGTATAGACTGTTGTGCTCACTGCTTCTCTCTAGTAGATATGAGGTAGACTAGCTTACAACATCATGGTTCTAACAACATCCAAGATAGTTATGTTCTTCCTTTCCACAACTCCATTCTGCTGAGGTGTCTGGGGAGTAGAAAATTGCCTCCTTATACCATGCTTATCACAAAAGTTAGTAAACTCACCAGATGTGAATTCTCCACCATGATCTAACCTTAAACATTTAATCTTCAATTTTGTCTCAGTCTCAACTTTAGCCTTAAAGATTTTAAATTTTTTAAAAGCCTTAGATTTCTCCCTTAGAAAAGTAACCCACATCATTCTAGAGTAATCATCAATGATTAGCACAAAATATCTATCACCTTGAAAACTTTTAACTCTAGCAAGGCCACAAAAATCAGTATGAATAAGATCAAGAACATCATTAGATTTATCTTGTATACTCTTAAAAGAGGTTCTGACCTGTTTTCCCATTTGACATTCTGTACATATCGGATTATAGGGCTTCACAATCTTAGGTATATCTCTAACTACCTTAGTTGAAATGAACTTCACAATGCAATCAAAATCCATATGACATAGCCTTTTATGCCATAGCCAACTCTCATCAATTTGTGCAATCAAACATGTCTTCTCACCGAAATTCAAATGAAATATATTACCTTTTTTCTATGTACTAGTTGCAATCTCCAAACCAGATCTATTAATGATTTTGCATTTTCCATCCTTAAACTGTAATTAAAATCCCTTATCCACCAATTTTCCTACACTCAAAAGATTATTCCTTAAACCTTCAACATAATAAACATTATCAGTATTGTGCTTACCATCCAATGATATAGTTCCTTTTCCCTTAAGCATACATGCTTTGTCATCTCCAAATCTAACCAGATTGCCATCAAATTCTTGCAAAGATAGAAACTTCCTTTTATCTCTAATCATATGATGTAAACATCCACTATCAATTACCCATTCATCTGTATCTTCAATTTTAGTAGCAAGTGCCTTCTCTTCAAGGTCATTCTCTTCCAGTGCTGGAACATATTCCTTGATAGCCAAGAACACCCATTCCTTTTCATTGTTGGAACCACTAGAATATTCTTGTGTCGGTTCATCATCAGAATCAGTCACACCTTCCTCATCCACTATGTAGCATGATTTATCTCTGTTTTTCCTATACTTATACTTGTTCTGATATCCAGGGTTAGGCTTAAAATATCTTCTAGCTCTTTCTTCAAATCTTGAATTCCTTTCAAGATGTCTAGATGCAAAATGACCTATCTTATTACATGCAAAACATTTAAAAGGTTCTTTCCCTTCATACTTACTTCCTACCGGTCCTTTAGGTACTCTTGTAGCAAATAGGGCTTCAAGTTTCTCAAATTATTCATTTTCTCTCTTCATATCATCCAATCCCCTTGTATATAAATATTTCCAATCTTGCTTGCTGGTTGAAGATGTAGATGCATGAAAAGAAGGTTCATACTTCATAGCTCCAGAAGGTCCAAATTCTTCAAGCTCAAAAGTAGATAATTTCCCAACCAAGGTATCTCTATTGATAGAAGTATTAGCCATTGTTATCAATTCATTAATTGCAGTAGCCTTCATCTTGTAAGCCAATGGTAGAGCTCTCAGAACTTTAGAAACTATTTCATCTTCACTTAGAGTTCCACCACAACATGAATTCCCATAACAATCTCATTTACCCTTTCCATGAATGCAATAATCCTTTCGTCTTCTTCCATCTTCAGGTTTTCATACCTCACTCAATAACCATCAAGTTTAACAATCTTAACAGTAGGGTCACCTTAATTAAGAGTCTCTAACTTGTCCCATATAGCCTTTGCAGATGATTTGTCAGTTAATCCCATTATTTGCTGACTAGAAAGTGCACACAAGAGGGCTTCTCTTGCTCTACAATCATTCTCAAGCTCCTTATCCAAGTTTATCAGAGGAGGATTGCCAGATGCCAGATTATGAGGTGTAACACCATTCTCTATGATCTCCCAAATCTTCTTGCCGAGACATCTCAAATGAGTCTCCATCTGAATCTTCCATACTCTGTAATTTGTTCCATCAAGCCTAGGAATATCTCTCTAAAAGATAGCAACAAATGAACTATATGAACTTGAACTATTAGTCATCAAAGGATCTTCCTCAAGTCGTTAAGCTTCTGCAGAGAGGACCAGAGCTCTGACACCAATTGTTAGACAGTTCAAATAACCGAAAGATAATTGAGAGGGAGGGGGGTGAATCTGTTGTCACCAGATTACCAAAACCCAAAAGATCAATACCAAAATAGAAGATAAACCAATTAAGCATAAACAACAATCAGAGAATAAATACCATCCACATGACATCAAGATTTATACGTGGAAACCTGGTAAAGGGAAAAACCACGATGGGAAGCCTACCCACAGCTAGATAATACTTCTATAGTAAGTATGTGAATTACAATTGAGGGGCCTGCACATGCAGGAAGGACAACAGCCTAGAGCACACTTATCATCACAAAAGGAGTCTCATTGACTACATATAAATCCATACTACAATCCGGAAGAAGGAATGAACTGCAAAGATAACATCTCCTATGCCTGAATACAGTTTTGTTTAATCTCAATACTGGAGGACTAAATCCTCTTACATAAACCGAACTTGATCACCAATGATCGACCAAATCCTCTGCCTAAATGATTATTACATTATTCGCTCCTTAAATATCCATATCCCATACCATATGATTTACAATGAGATCTTACATCATATATATACAAACCCTCGACCATAAACAATAAGGTTGGCTACCAAATAATAAAACAATTACATAATTACAAAACATGTCGTCCAGAGACCAAACAAATAATATCCAACCCATTAGACATCTCAGAAAGACATTGAGAGGTCCAATCAACACGTTACATTAAGCTGGTCCATAACCTAGACAATACTGGGACCCAATATAGGTCCACACACGCCAAAGCAATAATCCCAATCAACTAAGTCTCAAACATGATCACCATCAGCATCCTTAATCTCCACTAGAAGCCATACCAACACCACTTATGCATATCATCAAAGATCTTCAACAAAACTCTGCCAGTGTCACCCTTGCCAGAACAACAAACCAAGCTTACTAGTAAGCAGGATAGCATCTGATCACCAAATAAAAACCAACTAACTAAACATGAGCCTGAGTAGCATGAATAAGCCATTTCCATAACCCAAACATACTAGAGCATATTGGATCATGATGATCCAATCCAATCTAGAAACCAAACAACCTACCAGGACCAGAAGGATACTGGTAAAGCAATCAAAACAACTAGTATTGACATCAATGACAAAACATCAATGCAACACATAATCAATTCCTCAAAATGGCCAACAATTTATGACTACTAAATGTCTTGTTGGAAATCAAGTTCTTGATGATGTTGTATTGTCAGATGTTGAAGGAGAAGGTGAGTTAATATGTTCCCTTAAAGAAGTAAAAAGATTAAAAAAGGAACTCTGTTTACAAGAGAACCAAGCTACAACCTTGGTAAATAAAGTTAACTCTCTTGATGTATTAGCAACTGATTGAACAAGACAAGTGGAGGAGCATAAAAGAATTGTTGATGTGACAAAAATAGACTTAGCAAGTAAAAATGAATATTGTCAAAAATTGGAAGCAGAGATAATTGACTTGAAAAGAAAACTTGAAAGACATGATAACACAAGGTTGGAGGATATCTTGTGTAAACAAAGGAAAAACAGTAATATATCTAGTTTAGGCTTTGAAGTCAGTCAAAATTCAAACAACAATAACAATAAAACTTTATATGAAATTTGTAGGTCACAAGAGAAGAAAAAAGATAATTCTAAATTATTTTCATCCCATGAAAAGGTTTCAAAGTCTTCTACATCAAACTTGCAAGTAAATAACATACATATTACTCTAAGTCTTCATGGTAGTATAAACCTAAGTTTTTTTGGAGATCTCAGTCATGGTTTTTTAGGTATTGTTTCTATTGTAATATGTTTGGACATAAAGCATCAAACTGTTGGTTCTCACAAAGACGGTCATCAATCCTTGGTTTTCACAAAATTAGATATTTTAATTGTCATAAAATGGGACATAGTAACAGATTTTGCAGGGCTACTTTTCAAAATGGAAGACAACAAAGAATGATAGATAAATATCATTCAAAGGCTAGTATAGATGTGAAGATCAAACAACAGAAAGAATGGAGACCTAAATTAAAACCAAACATTGAAAATTCAATGATTGTTTAAGTGGCATATCATGCTAAGAAGGAAGATATTTGGATTTTTGATAGTGGATGTTCTCACCACATGACATGAGACAAGTCAAAGTTTACAAAATTTGAGGATTATACGAGAGGATTTATTATATTTGGTGACAACTCCACCATTTAAATTAAATGTATTGGAACCCTTTTGCTCAATGATAAAACTCCTATATATGATGTTTATTATGTTGATGGTCTAAAACACAATCTCTTGAGTGCAAGTCAAATTTGTGATAGTGGTTATGAAGTTGCTTTTCATTCTCAAGGTTGTGAAGTAAGAAAGAAGTCAGGAAAACTCATAGCAATAGGAAAACGAGCCAAAGGTAATGTATATCATCTTCATAATGTGTCTCATACTGATAATGCTAGTCATGTTTGTCTTATGAGTTAGATAGAAGAAATTTGGCTTTGTCACAAGAGGTTAGGGAACTTAAACTTTGACAATCTTGTGAAAGTCAGCAGAAATTAGAATGTAAAAGACATGCCTACTCTAAGAAAACCTAAAAATATAGTTTGTAAAGAATGTCAGAGTGGTAAACAAAGCAAAAATTTTCATAAACCAAAAGAACATATGTCATCTAGGCCTCTAGAGCTTGTGCATACAGATATTTGTGGACCAACTAGAACAAGATCTTTAAATAGAGATAAGTATTTCATGCTTTTTATAGATGATTATTCTAGAATGACATGGGTAACCTTTCTTAAACATAAATTTGAAGCTTTTCAAAGGTTCAAAGTTTTCAAAAAAATGGTAGAGAATGAATCAGACTTAAGAATAAAGTGCTTGAGGTTAGATCAAGGAGGGGAGTATGTATCAAATGAGTTTGAACAATATTGTGAGCTACATGGCATAAAGAGACAATATGTTTCACTAAGAACTCCTCAACAAAATGGAGCAGTAGAAAGAAAAAAATAGAATTGTCAAAGAAATGGCCAGGACAATGCTTGATGGAGCTAATATTGCTGATGTTTATTGGAAAGAAGTTGTTCATACAACTCTTTACATATTAAAAAGAGTCCAATTGAGGGTAAAAACAAATTATACACCATATAAATTATGGTATGGTAAGTCAACCTTTGTTAAATATTTTAGGATTTTTGGCAGTAAGTGTTATATAAAGAAAGATGATGCAAATCTAAGCAGCTTTGAATCAAGATGTGATGAAGGTATTTTTCTTGGATACTCATCACATAGTAAAGCATATAGATGCTACAATAAAATTCTTAAGAAACTTGTTGAAAGTACTAATGTTAAAGTGGATGAGAAGCTGCAGGTTAATGAAACATTTCTAAACAATATTGAAGCAGAATCTGAAATAGAGTCTATGATACTCCCAAAAAGGAAGAATCTGAAATACTTCCAGAGAAAGAGAAATTAACAAGTACATCTTTTGAAAGAACACCTAAAACACCTCTCACAAATCCTAGAAAAAATCTATAAAAAAATCATCCACAAGAACATATCATTTGAGGTAAGGATGAAGGTATATTGAAAAGAAGAGTAGCTGCAATGTCAGGTGAAGAAGCACATTTTTGTTTATTGTATGAATTTGAGCCTAAAAATTATGCGAAATCTAGTAAAGATGAATGTTGGGTTTTAGCCATGAAAGAAGAGATTAGTTAAATTAAAAAAAAACAAGACATGGGAGCTAGTTCCTAGGCTTGCAAATAAGAATGTCATAGGTGCAAAATGGGTCTTTATGAATAAACTTGATGAAAATGGTGAAGTGGCTAGAAGTAAAGCTAGGCTTGTATGTAAGGGTTATTCACAAATAGAGGGGATTGATTATGATGAAACCTTTTTCCCAATGGAAAGGCTTGAAGAAATAAGAATATTCCTTTTATTCTTTGTCTACAAAAAGTTTAAGATCTATCAAATGGATGTTAAAACAACCTTCTTAAATGGACATCTTGAGGAGGAAGTATATGTGGAACAAACTGAAGTTTCAATGTTTGGATAAGATAGATCATGTGTACAGGTTAAAAAGGGCTCTATATGGATTGAAACAAGCCCCATGAGAATGGTATGTAAGATTAGATGTTCATCTTCTCAGAAATGGGTTTACCAAAGGGGGAGTTGACAACAATATTTATATTACATTTGAAAGCGATGATATAGTCATTGTTGAAGTTTATGTAGATGATATTATATTTGGTGGCACTAATGATGATATGTGTACCATGTTTTCTAATATCATGCAATCAAAATTCAAAATTTCTATGTTGGGAGAACTCTCTTTCTTTCTTGGATTACAGGTAACACAACTTCCTAAAGGTATTTTTCTTTCTCAGACCAAGTATGCATAAGAAATGCTTCAAAAGTTTCATATGGGTGAATGTAGTTCAATTGCAACTCCCATGACAGTAGGATGTAAATTGGTGAAAGAAGATGATACATCTTGTGTTGATCAGACAAAATATGGATCTATGATAGGAATTCTTCTGTATCTCACAGCTTCAAGACCAAATATAATGCAAGTAGTCTGTTTGGTTGCTTGGTTTCAGGCTACAACAAGACAATCTCATGTCAATGTTGTAAAAATAATTTTCAAATATATACAAGCAAATTTGGACTTTGGAATCTAGTATCCACATGATGATAATTTTACTCTTACTGCTTTTACAGATGTTGATTAGGCTGGATCCCTAGATGATAGAAAGAGAACTAGTGGGGCAACTTTCTTCTTGGAAACAAAACTCAATATCCTTGTCCACAATAGAAGCAAAATATATAGTTATAGTCTCATGTTGCACTCAAGTATTATGGATGGTACAAACATTAGCAAATATGAAGATTGAAGTGTCCAAGCCTATTTCAATTTTCTATGATAACACAAGTGCAATCAGTAATTCCAAAAACCCTGTGATGCATGTTCGTACAAAACACATTGATATAGGTTACCATTTTCTTCATGAAAAGGTTCAGCAAAATGAGGTATGTTTGCATTATGTTAATAATTCAGATCAAGTGGCTGACATTTTCACTAAACCTTTGACAAAGGAAGTTTTTGAAAAATTGAGACAATGACTTGGTGTGGTATCACTTTCTACCATCACATGAAGTTACTTTCAATGATGATTTCTTTCAAGAGGAGTTGGTGTCTTTGATATCCTGAAAGTTTCATTTTAAAGAAACAAAAGACATGATTATCTTGGGTTATCTAGATCTTCGTGTATCATGTGAGGTTGTATTTTGAACTATGTTGTCTTTACAGAAACTATACTTGCAGTTTTCTGGACCAAGTCTTTTCACCACCTTTTTCATACTAGAATGACATTACCATTATCACAGTGCTTTTTGAAGATGGTGTTTCTAATGGCAAAAATATCTCTTTGGATATGCTTTATGTTTTGGTCTATCTTTTCATGCTATTCTTGGTACACTTTGGTTTGCAGTTGTGCATTACTTGTTCAGTTTTCCATATTCTTCTTGAGTTTGCAACTATTATTAGAATTTGACGTTCTCATTGAGATTTGGTTCTATCTATTTAAAGGATCTTCTTCAAGTTTGTATCACAAAAATCATATTTACCAATCCATCCACTATGTATTTTGCTTTGGTTTGTGCATGTTTACCAGAATCTAGGGAGGAGCAATGTCACTGCCTCTTCCAAAAGACTAGTGATCAGATGATGAGAAGTCTTGATCTCATTTTAGATGCAAGTCTCAGGACCTCTGATCATTATCATGATGGTGAAGTATACAAAGCTTTCTTTGATCCCCTTGTTCAATCCCTTGTTCAGTGGCTCTTTCCCTTTAATTTGGAGAAACATATGTTGCACCTGACATGTGGCCTATTGTTTATGTTTATGTTCCATAGGTTCCTCTGTCTCCATTATTGAAACCACTGTCCTTTTATTTTGGCAGGGAGATTGAAAGTAGTGGTGATTCCTCTGATCCTCAACCCGACAATCATAATGTTATTCCTCCTGAAGTTCTTTGGCATTATTTTCAGATTGGTATTGAAACAGGGAACTTTGCTACCCTGCATAAAATGGTCTATTCCAATGACAATTCCTTGTCTCATCATGGTGGCAATATTGTTAAGGATTTGGCTTGTGGCCTTCAGTTCTTTGCCCAGAATTTTCTCTAATCCTTCTTCTTCTTTCTGCCATTGATGTCAAAATTAGGAGTAGTGCTTGTGGTGTTTTTTTGTCATCAATGCCAGGGGGAAATTGTTGCAACTTTGGGCATTTTGATGACAAAAATAATTTTTGGTGCCTAAACCTACAACCTACTTTTACTCTTTCTACACATTATGTTTTCATCAAGTTTAGATGATGTGTTTGGTCTCTATAACTGATAATGATGTTGTTAATGTTGTGGATAGTGGCCTTTACATATTTAGTCATGTAAATGTTTGAGTGTGTTGGGTGAGTGAAGATGGTATAGAGCTATTTTTCTCATTTGTATATATCTTCCTGAAAGGATGAATTTATGAAATTAAACCTTTCTTTGTATCAAGACGTCTTTCTTTGCTTTAATGAATGAACATGTTCTCAGTTGCTTTCTCTATTAAGGACAATCAGATTTTATGTCTTCAAGTTTTTAGCCGACTGAATAAGTGATATCCCTATTGTGGCATGTATGGCATTCAAATGGTAGATTGGTTCCTAGAATAAATAAGTGCAACTATATGTGTCGACAATCATGACATCTACAATGAAGGATTAGTCTCCTAATAGTCGGTTTGTTTTTAATGAACTTGACAAACTAGTCGAAGACAGTTATGTGGTCGTTGTAATGATAATAAAAATATGGAAATCAATAGAACAATTGTTGTTCTTTTTAATGATGATGAGATTATGTTGTGATTGAAGATATGAAGATATAGTTTGGCTACAACAAAAAAATTTATGTAACAAAGACTATACACTCAAATTTTCTATTGAAGGTTGGATCTATGTTGGTGTGCAGGGGCATTTATCAACAACAAAAAATTAATGTCATTGTGATATGATAAACATATCAAAAGGTTATACACTACAATAGATGAGTTGTGTTTTATATTGAAAACATAGGATCATCTTTGTGTGCTTTTCTTTTGTTTCAGAAGACATCCAATATTTGTGACAACAGTGAGATGAATTATGTTTGTCGGTGAGACAAATTGTAGATGTCAATGAGACATTTTGATTAAGCAATGAGGCATTCCTTGAGAGTTGTTTTTATACCCCAGAGGGTTTTCCACTAATAATTTTGGTGTTATCATTTGTGCTTATTGTGTTCTTGATTTGATAAGTGTTCTAAGTTAGTTAAATTTATAAAGACTCACATCTTATTATTGGTACTTCTTCCTTTCATACAATCAGTTTAATGACATTAACCTGCAAGTGTTAAAAAATTATTTTGTTTTCATTGTCACTGATTCACCCCCTCTCAGTGACAATAGTATTCCCTTCATCTTGGTGTTGTAATTTTTGCATAAAACATTAAAGTTAGCTAAAAAGAAGAAGTCGTCATAATTTGCTCGTATCAGAATTGTTTTGCCTCATGATGATGAGTTGTCATTTCATAACCTAGATTTGAATTGGTCAGAGAAGGAGTAGGAGGATATAGTCTGACAGTTATGGTCTTTTGCATGGAAAGCATGAACTGACCAATGAATATAGGAAGGTTGTCACCACATTAGATAAGATTGCAGGACAAACTAAAAATCACGAACAATGCTTATTGGGCGAGGTCATAGAAGGAAAGAACCTGAATAATTGACTTCGATGAAATGGTGCTCCAAGATAAGAAAGGTCCTATGGTAACTATATGTTAAGACATTGCAAGGACATATTCTTTTGGATCTATCTGACTTTTTCCGAGTTGCTATTTTTTATGAGGAAGAATTTGAAGATATCCTCTCGACACTAATGGAAGAACAAGAGAAGGTAGATGAGATAAATAAATGGATTGCAGAGTAGAACCCGACCTCCGATGATGGAACCTGAGTCCAGTGACTCTGTAGCCTTACCTGTTGAGAAATGGTCTATATTCTGATGTTTCTCTATGGAAGTTTTGTTTTGAAACGATCGCTTACAACACCATTATTTTAGTAACCGCTTCTTGAAAATGGAAAAGACAGGGGGTTAGTAGTTATAAATAAGTAGATTAGTAGATCTTTAAAGATCTTTTGGGAAAACTTTGTTTTACTCTTAAGGCCAAAAACTTCTTTAAGTATATTTGTGTTTACTGTTTTGAATATAGAAAATTTGTTGGTGGCTTCAGATATTAGTAATCTTTGAATTATGATGTGTGGATGCTTTTTGTTCTTTTGAATGGTTATCAGTGAATGAATTTATATTTGAGGTGGTGAATGGTTTCTATTTTCTGTTGCTACAAAGATATTATCTGTGAATGGTATTTTTGTGGCAATTTAGTTGATTCAAATCCTTGAAAAAATCTAAACAGTGTTTGTATTTTATGCATGCCTTTTCAAAGCTTTTTGGTTAAAATCTCTTTCCTTATTTTCTTTCTGGTTAAAAGAATTTTAGTTTCTTCCTATTCATTGAATATCATCTGAAGGTAGTTGCCACCTTGTAAAATAAGCATAGAATCAGTGAATAGATAGTTTGTTCAGGATGGTTCAACTATGGCTACATTTGTCACCTTTGTGGGCGTGAGAATATAGAGTTAGGTGATAAATCTATTAACCAACAATTTTTTGGTGGCTCTTTTGGGGATAAACTAGAAGTTTGTGAGAGCTAGTGGTTTTTATTGCTAAGTCATTGCATGCTCATCTTTGGAAACATTTTAAACATATTCTATCAAGAAGACGGGTGACTCTGTTCGTATAGACTCAAAGGGTGGTTTAGAGCTAGGCCTAGGTTAATAAATAGTTAACACTTGAAAGAGAAAGTTAGGTCAATAACCCTCTCTTCCTATGAATTTTTGTGGGAAAAGGAGCCTATAAAATTCTAGTTGAAGAAACCTGAGAAATGTCCTTGTTTGATTCCTCCACCTGATGGGAAGTGTAAAAGTTGAACCCTTTCCGACATGCATACCAGTTGGGTCTGAAGAACTATCATTTGATATTTTCAAAGAAGAAAGGATATCAGGAGAATTCAAAAGGGTTTATGTTTCAAGTTGGCTCTAGTGAGGTTTTGAAGGTGACTTTCGATGTGGTATAGTCAATGATTAGGATCACATCATTGAGGTGGAAGTGGAAAAGTCCATAAGCATTTCTTGTGGAGTTGAAAAGAAGGAAAAATCGCCTCAAGTTCCCCTCCGAGATGAGCTCCTGTATGTAAGGTAAAATTAAGTCCTCCCAAAGTTTGATCCTATGCTATTAGAATATGATAATTAAATTTTGTCATGTACAACATGCACGGGCTCTTTCCTGACTTTGGGTAAGCCAAAAAAAGATTATATTTTGGATGGCCCCCTAATTGACTTGGCTAGTTTTGCGCGAGGCGTAATACCCGAAGAAGATCTCTTCTCCTTTTCTAAAGGGGAGTCCTTGACCCAAGGGATAGAGTTTGAGTGGAATCCTTTAAATACTATATATTACCCTATTGAGTCTTATAAGGATACCAAGGTTAGGGATAACCCTCTTTTTGAATTGATAAATCCTCATCCTATTAAACAACCGTCATCACTCCATAATTTTGATGAGCTTGGGAGATGTGTCCTTGAGGATAGCTCTAATAGTGATGAATTAATTCCCTCGTGCTATGCAGAGATGTTCAGTTCCTGAGTCCAAAACCTAGGGCCCTTGTCGATGCTTATTTCTCTATTAATGAAATCACTAATAAATCCTCAACTATTGAAATTTTCAAGCCTTCACCATGTGAATTCTACATACAGGGCCATGATAGCTGCACTGATATCTTAAAATAGAGTGGGGAAGCATATGACCAAAGACAAAATGCATTGGTTAAATATTTTTAGAAGGATTATTGTTAGTTACCCCAAGCAAGTCATGAAGAGGTAAAGGGTCTGGTTCCACAAGTCTATCATAAAGAGTGGCTATTTCGGTATGAATGCATCTACCAAAAAATTGTGTGTAGCGAAGTGTGGATTTTGGGTTGTCATCGAATGTTATCTATCCTTCATCATGTCACATGTCCAAAGTCCTCTATTCCACATAGGTATATATTTCTCCTAGCTCGTAAATGGTTTCTCTTGAATAGTGTTGCACTCCTTTAATATAAGGCCTTTATGACCGTGTATATATTTAGGTTCTATTTTTGGCTTGTTGTAGGTGTAATTAGTTTTTCTTTCGAGTTTTGGATTCTTAATCTTGAGCTTTTGCCCAGTCGCCCCTCCACCCTACTGCTAGGAAAAACCCTTTCCTTCTATTATGCCCGACTCTGTTGCTCAATTTTCATGCACTAGTTTTGAGTTCTGGAGTTCTCTGCGTCCTATTAGTCCTAGTCCCCTTTGAGAGCCTATATGTTACCTATTATTTTTTAAACTTTTGGTAAGGCATAAATCTTCATTTATTCCCTTGTCCTCTCTTGTCGTGGATTTTTTGAGTTTCTTAACCTCTATCATAGGGTTCTTAAATTTTAGAATTTCCCAACCACTTGACTTGCTTAAGGGAGTCTGTAAGAGGTCAACACCATTAGGAAGTCAGACTTGAGGTTGTCTTTGAAAGAGTTCAATGGTTGTAAACTTGCCAGATCTTTTGATCTCCCAACATCTTTTATGTTGTGTAAAGGCTGGGTTTCTCTGAAATTTCAAAGGACTTCTCCAATTTGAAAACAAGGACATTCTAGATGATGTAATTTCAGGCTTATTCAATACCCTATTGGGGTGACAACATGAGTGATGGTAAAGATAGGCAATGCTTGGGCACCACCAAAATTTGATAAACCTATCAAACTGATAAGGATAACTAGTTCATGTCGCTACTCTTTTTACCTCATCGATTGCCACGTCATGCACTACTTCGAGGGAACAAATCAAGGGAAGATTTACAAAGTACCGTCTTTAATGGCATTTAAACAATTAAGGACATGAAAAAGGTGGTGGTATGCGTTACTATGCTTGGTGCTATCATTTTGGAGAAAACATTAAAGTTAGCTCAAAAGAAGAAGTTTCCATGATTTGCCCATATCAGAATGGTTTTGCCTAATGATGATGAGCTATCATTTCATAACACAGATTTGAATTGGCCAGAGAAGGAGGAGTCTATAGTCCGACAGTTATGAATTTTGCATGGAAAGAATGAACTAATTTCAGTGAATATAGGAAGGTTGTCACCACATTAAATAAGATTGCAAAACAAGTTGAAAATCATGAACAACGCTTACAGGGCAAGCTCACAGCAGGAAGGAACCCAAATAATTGACTTTGATGAAATGGTGCTCCAAGCTAAGAAAGGTTTTGTGGTACAACCAGATGTTAAGACATTGCAGGGACATATTCTTTTGGACCTATCTGACTTTTTCCAAGCTACTATTTTTTATGAGGAATAATTTGAAGATATCATGTTGACACTAATTGAAGAAGAAGAGAAGGTAGATGAGATCAATAAATGGATTGCAAAGAACAACCCGACGTCCAATGCTGGAGCCTGAGTCCGGTGACTCTGTAGCTTTACCTATTGATAAATGGTCTATATTTTGATGTTTCTCTATGGAAATTCTATTTTGAAATGGTCTCTTTCAAGACCATTACTCTAGTAAATATTTCTTGAAAACCGAAAAGACAAGGGGTTACTAGTTATAAATAAGTAGATTAGTAGATCCTTAAGGATCTTTTGGGTAAACATTGTTTTACTCTTAAGACCAAAAACTTCTTTAAGTATATTTGTGTTTACTGTTTTGAATATAAAAAAATTGTTGGTGTCTACAAATATTCGTAATCTTTGAATTAAGATATGTGGATGCTTTGTGTTCTTTTGAATAGTTATTAGTGAATGAATTTACATTTGAGGTGGTGAATGGTTTTAGTTTTCTATTGCTGCAAAGATATTATCTGTGAATGGTATTTTTGTGGCGATTTAGTTGATTCAAAATCTTACAAAATTCTAAACAGTGTTTGTATTTTATGCATGCCTTTTCAAATATTTCTGGTTAAAAGCTCTTTCCTTATTTTCTTTCTGATTAAAAGCATTTCAGTTAATTAATATTCATTGAATATCATCTGAAGGTAGCTTCCACCTTGTAAATATAAGCAGAGAATCAATCAATATATAGTTTGTTCAGGTTGGTTCAACTGTAGTTACATTTGTCACCTTTGTGGGTGAGAGAATATAGAGTTAGGTGATAAATTTGTTAACCAACAAGGTCTATGGCTGGTGGACTACTATACTTAACTCAAACTAGACCAGATATTATGCATGTTGTTTTTCTTTGTGCAAGATTTCAAGCTGATCCTAAAGAATGTCATGTTATTGTTGTGAAGAGGATTTTTAAATACTTGAAGGGGACAGTTGATTATGATTTGTTGTATCCGAAGAATGATGATTTCATGTTATGTACTTATGCTAATGCTGATTGGGCAGGTGATGTTGATGACTAGAAGAGAACTACTGGTGGAGCATTATTTTTGGGGAATAATTTAGTTTCATGGGCAAGTAAGAAGCAAGATGCTATTTCTCTATCTACTGTAGAAGTTGAATACATTGTTGCTTCTATCAGTTGTACTCAGGTAGTTTGGATGAAGAAGATGTTGAAGGATATTAGAGTTATTTATGATGAGCCTATTGTTATATATTGTGACAATTCAAGTGCCTTTAATATTTCCAAGAATCTAAAACTGCATTCTAAAACAAAGCATATGTCAATCAAGCATCATTTATTGAGGGAGAAAGTCAATGATGAAGAAGTCAAATTGGAATATGTATCTACAAAGGATCAAATTGTAGATATCTTTACTAAGCCTTTTCCTATAGATATATTTGTATATTTGAGAGACAAGTTAGGGGTTTCTTCCCCTCTTGATGAGAACTAGATGCATTGAGATGCATCAATTTGGTGGACTTCATAGCCTTATCTTCTTATCCAGATTGATGAATGGGTGCTGCTACTTAGCCGGAGTAGTCAGTGTGTGATGTTTAGATTTGTGAGTTTGTTCTAAGGGGGAGATATTATCTAGTAAAAGGGGAGAGAATAATGATTTGTATGTGTCTTTGGCATTGCTATCAAAGGGAGAGAGAAGCATGTGAAAAATAACCTTATCTTGGAAGCTTTGTGGTCATGATATTGTTAGAATCATAGATCACTTAGAGTGGGGGGGGGAATCAGTGATCTACTAGAAAATGAAACCACCAACTGATATTTTATTCCCTGATTAATAATGCATAACAGAAAAGAACATAAACATGAAACAAAGAATACACAAATCCACAACACCAGAATTTTTACATGGAAACCCAGAAAGGGAAAAACCACGGTGGGGCTGGAACCCACTATATTCATATACTATGGCCAGGAGTACATAAATATTACATATATGGGGAATGCACTTGCATTCAGGCTCACTACCTAGAGCTTACTGCTCAAATAAAGTTGACTAGAGGGCTACAACCCTCAGGGAAATCTCACTAACTTACAACTTGATTACAATGAGTAAATACAATGAAATGAACTCTTAATTAGCATCTGACTATGCAAAAATGAGATCCAGTTAAGCTCTGAAACTCTGACTATCTCTGCTCTGCTGAATAATCTATTTATATCTCAGTCAACTATCGGTTGGTCTGAAAGCAAAATGTGCATGTGAAACTACGCTCAATCATAGCAAAATAGATCACCACATAACTAAAACACCAAAAATCAATCGCCAAATCAATCTTATATATCCAGTCATAACACAAAAGCAATCTCCTTCAAGTCGGCTTTAATAAATGTAGTGTGTAGCTCAAAGTCAGCTTCAATCTTGAATAAAACATAGCACCAGACCAAAAGATTATAATCACACACTTCCCAAAGGTCTTCCCTATCACTAAGATCACAAAAAAAAATCACCGAAAATACCGCAATCATCGAAAACCATTCTGAACCAACATGTTACCGAAATACCCTATTTTACCGGTTAACACCAACTTCTAGATAAGATGAGTCATGATTACTGGATCAAATCACCACAAAGAGTTGCGAAGAGTTGCCATCAATAAAAACCATGAACAAACAATCAACCACTGGAAGTCACCTGAAATCACCGGATGAGTGTCAATTGCCAACAATCTCCCCCTTTGGCATTGATGGCAACACCTGTGAAAAATGGCTTAAGTGTTGAAACTTGTGAAATCTGTACACCGGAGGAAAGAATAAAAGAATTCTAAGGCTCTCCCTTAGATCAAGAATCCAAGAATCTACACTACACTGAACTATATACTCTATACACAATTAGTTTGTACATTTTTCACCTCATCTCTCCCCCTTTGACAACAATGCCAAAGATGGGATTCTTCCCAAAACTGATATATAAATGATATATACTTTACAAATATTTGAATAGGTCAGCATAAATGGTTTTCAAAAATCCCAGGCGAGTTTCCCACCACACTTGAGGTTATCCAAAATTGTGATAAATGCATTGAATACAATGGCATGAATTTCTAACTCTCTTAGATATGATGGTACAAACTAGGCCATTTCCTTCATACAATCTACCTTATTGCTCAACATAGTATCTAACCGGACAACAATCAGGTTCTGAAGCTCACCCACTTTCATCAAAACTTTCTCCTTATCAGCTTGAAATCCAAAGATCTGATCATTCAAGGCTATAGTCTGTCTTTCAAGGCTTTTGGTTAATGATACATTAGGGTCAAAATATTGTGAGATACCTATAAGCTTGACCTGATAGTCATTTATTTGTTTGTCAATATCAAAGGTGAATTTAGGAAAAATGAGAAAAGATTTATACAGTTTACCAGCTTCTGACAATGTGTCAAAAATGGTCTGCAGTCTCTTATTCAATGTCACCCTATCATCTTCAATCATTTTTTAAAATGCTTGTTTTCTGACTTCCTTAAATCTATCCAAAATTTTTTGAGTAGCCATCTTTTCTAAATAATCAAAATTTCTATTTACATTGTTAATCAATTGTATCAGTTTATCAGAGGGGCTGTTATTTTAATCTAGTTGTACATTGGTAGCCACCTTCTGCAAAACATCAACAAAAATTAAAATTAGCTTTTTATCTTCAATCTCAAATTTCACCAGGTCTTGGCTAGCTTGAGCTTGGACTACAACAACAAGAATAAGCTTCTCTACAGGAGATATCTTGCCAACATCAACTGACCCATCAAGATTGATTTGAGGTGGGATCCCTGTTACCAGAGGAGTGGAAATTTCTGGATCAGCTATGCCTTTACCTTTGTCCACCTTGGTACCCCAGCTTCTCTAGACTTAGCATCTTTCTTCTCACCCTTGTTCCCAATATCAGTCTATTGAATTTTAGGGGCTGCAGTGCTACCACTCACTGGAGGATTGTCACTCATCTTAGCATCAATTGTGATGTTTCCTTGGTCTTTTGGTTGATCTTTAGAATGAGTCTCAACCTTCTGACTTTCAAAATCACCTTTCTTGTCTTCCGATAGAGATGATTTAAAGGCATCCTTATACATAGGGTCATTCTAAATAATCTTCTTCCATATTTCCTCTGTTTCTTTTCTAACCTTCTCTACATTACCAATCATCAACTTGTTTATTCTATTCTTACTTTTGAATTCCTTTTTATTGGCTTCTTCAATCAATCTGTTAACTTCATCATGAGTAATACATGTACATCTATTTACAAGCTCTCTCTCCTTCTTTTCATTATCCATTTTACTCGCATTCATCCTTCTAATTTATAGTTCCTTTGGAATGGGCCTCTCTAATTCAATCAATGTCTTACTAAAATTATGTAAATACAATACTACCACTTCCTCTAGTTTTCTTTGATCACCATCATCAAAATTGTCAAAATTGGCTTGAAGATTCTTTAAAATTCTATCCACCAATATCTCATTTATCAATTGATTTGCTGATAGTGGAGGAATTATTGTATACCTACCTTCTATATTTCTAGATTCAAGATCCTTGTCCAATTGACTTTTGACCTATTTTCTTCTTTGGGGTCTTCCAGAGGGAGAAGGATCTGACTTGGCCTTTTTGCTGGGCTATGCTCCACCGGATTGAGGCTTTCTCACCTGTCTGACAAATTCACCTCTTTTCTTTACTCTTCCTGCCTCTTCCTTAGATTCCATTTCTGAGGCCACTAGAGATACAACAACATAAGTTCTTTTGGGTTTTTCCTTTTGCTTTAGCACACCTTTTCTAGATGAAGTAGGCTTAGCAAGCTGTGCCACCAGAGCAGGAGTAGACTTATTTGCCTCCTTTTGAACATATTTCTCTAGCCTTTTTCACCTCCTCCTTATTGAAGCCCATTTTAGAAGCTACTTCTTCAGCCATCTTGGTCACCTTTCTCTTCCAGGCAGGAGCAGTGAACTGCTGGTGCAAACTAAGGTCCTTTTCTTTAAATGTCCCAAATCTCCCTTCTTTGGGATCTAACGGTTGACTCAGACGATGTTGTGCATAGGCTTCAAGTGTAACAGAGTCAAATTCATACCTCATGGGCATGATCCAGACTATCTGGGGTTCCATTGCCATCAGGAATTGATTCTTATCCACCATGAAGCAAATGGTTTGTTCATACTTCTCAACCACCTCCTTAGGAATCCTTTCCCTATCTTCATTGTGGATTGGAAAGTTTTGAAGTATCCCCAGAGGAAAGATATTCTCATGTTAGCATCACCAATTCCCCACAAACCTTCCTTGATCTGCATGGACACCAGTCTATCATATCCCCATTGGACCTTGCCATTTATACTAGGTATCTCTTGCAAGAAGTATAGTACCAAGAAAATAAGGAGTGTACCATATTTAAAAGTATGCTTTTTGTCCCACTTTATCTTCTTTAGATTACTCAATAATTCATTTAGAAATGTCATGCACAACTCATACCTCTTATCTTCTTTAACCATTTGATATGTAGAGTAGATGATAGTACCAGAGATAGAGTTGTACCGGTTGGATTGGTAGACCTTGTATTTGACTACCATTGAAGAAACAATTATATCATTCTCCAAAATATCATTTATAGTGGCTCTGTTGTCGAACTTAGATCCAATGGTAGCTATGATAGTGTCATTTGAAACTTTTCTCAAGCTGGTAACATCACCAGTTTATGCCAAACTAGTTATAGCATGGATTGCCTGCTTGGTATTTTGTGGGGTCTATCAATCCATATGAATTTTTCATGCACGTAGCTCAAGATGTAGTGGATCCACTTTGCCTCGTCAAACAATGAAAAATGTACAAACTGAGAGAAACCCTTATCATGAAGCTCCTTATATTTAGGTTTGAGATTCCCCAAAATGTCAGCCAAATTCTTGTTGTAAAGGTCTAACATATCGGCATTCCCAAACTCCTCAAGGTCATAGTGAATGTAGGTGATGCAGAGAGTCTTGGAGCTTGGTTCAATACACATTCTTGAGTATCTTGTCCTACTCATCCCAACCACTACTCAAGTCCTTCCCATGACACTTAATAGGGGTTATTTTAATAAGACCTCCAAGGTCTGAACCTTCTTGACTTTCCTCCTAGGTATAGCCAATGGTGTCTGGACAATCAACTCCACTTCTTAAGGTTGCCACCTCAATCACACACACACTCCTCTCCTGGGCTCCAACCACTCCTACAAGGATCTTAATGCACAAACACTTCCTATGGTTTCCCAATGCATCTACTAGGTGTCTTTAATGTATTTTGAGGCTTAAGGCCCACCAAACCTAGCACTTTAGCTTCCTAACCCTTCTAGGTCCATATCGGCTCAAAATAGGCCTAATTGCATTAACCCTCCCTAGGCGGTTTTAGGGTTTTAATTTGCAAAAGTCCAAAAAAAAGGCTAGAAATAAATTATGGATTCGAGTACCCTTTTGGATGTTATAGACAATAATGGAAAAGTGCATCTGGGTTATCTGTACAAGTGGGTTTTCCAATGCTGCACTATTTTGGAGGGTTTAGGCCTCACCGGTGACTTGGCAGGATGGGACTAAAACTCTTCACCAGTCAAATTGCCTACTCCAAAAAATTTGGGAATCTTCAAGGGAAATTAGAGGGCTTTCCATTCATGTGTCACTTGGTCCTACAGCAATCCCCATGTTCTCATAGAACACACCTTTCTTGCCATCCTAACTCACCTACTCCCAGCGGTGAGCCTAGGGCTTCACTGTTTCTCCTCCTCCTAGACCTGCAACACCACACACCCTATTATAAAGCTATGTAAAAACCCTAACCTATAATTCTTAGTGATTTCAACAGGTTCCATCAAACAATGCCTAGGTTAGAGCCATTTTCTTGCTCTTAAACCCTACTTGCAAGGGTTTTGCTCCTAGTTGCAAAGAATGGAAGAAATCTCTACAGCCTAGGACAATCAAACCTACAAATCAGCCTTAAATAAGAAAAATACAATGAACACTCATAATTGCAATGAGTTTACACCATCTAGTCTGTACTAGACCGTACAAACAATGAAAATAAGAGTAAAACTGTCAAAAACCGGTGGAAACAAGGTTGCTTCACAAACCAAAAACTTTCTCTTGCATTTCCAATCCTCCCAACCTTTAAAATGAAGTGAATTTTATCTTTTATGCCCCTTTTTCAGTTGGTTCAACAAAATTTTAATTCCTATAACCAAAAAATGCAACTTTTGCAAGAAATTGCAAAATGTTGCTCAGCAACTTTTTATAACTTTTGGCTCCAAGATGCAATTTTGCATTCTAGTGCATTTTAAGACTCCTGAAGGTCCTCAAACACCCTAGAAGACCTAAACACAACTCAATTGACCCCTAATACATGAATACATTCATCTAGAGTACTTTACCTGTGAACTATCTAAGCATCTCACTTCTTATGTTGTCAACATCCTGAACCCAATTGACTCAAACCAGAACATGGACAACTCAACCATGGCTGTATAGAGTCCTCAATGGTTGGTCCATTATTACATCACAAATATAACACACAAAATTAAAAGAAAAAAATATTTCATACTTGGAGTGTTAGGTGCCTTGCACCATACTCCCTTGGGACAAAGAACTCAAGTCTCTTGAGTTATAAGGTCTGAAATCTCTGTTACTACTTATCAAATTGCCATTAGTTTCATATCCAAAGTCATACTATATTCTAGTCGGTTAGTATTACCGAATCATGCAGTCAGTACACACAGAGAAGTCAGTATGAATAGTCTAGTCAGTTACTGAAGAAAGAACTCACAGAACACAGTATTCACCGAGTTGTTTACTGAGTAAAGTTTCATGGCTACCAAGTGGTAAAGTTAACTCACCGAGTTGATATTCACCTTGTGAAATGTTTTACTAGATACATTGAACTTGGACATGCACATGAAAACATGTTACAAGATCGAGGCACATCTAACCATTTTTGTATTGGAAATTGCACTATGAGATTGTGTATGATTACAAGGCCAATCTAACCTATGAGATATTTTGTTTAGTTATTCATTCGAAGAATCTTTTTGTAAGATCGAAGCAATGAATTAGATCACTGCTGTAAGAGATCTATATATACAACATGATTCTAGGGTTAGATAAAATGAGATGATATGATGTGATATGAGATACAATGAGATAGCAGTGTGTATGCATGAAGGAAGACTGTTACAGAGACACAGAGAGGTCACCGAGAAGGTTATCAGTGAATAGTTGAAGAACAGAGTAAACAGAAGGGTTTACCGAGTTTCATTATGGGTTACCAAGGTATGCTACAAGCTAGGTAATCTTATTCAGAGCACATAGAATCTGCTTTAGCATTTCAGATGTAAAGTTGCAGATATTTGTAAAGATTATATTGAAATATTTTGAAGTTGTAAGAGAAACCTTTAACAGGGTAAAAGACTCTAACCAAGTCTATAAATTGTAAATCCTTTAACTAGGTGCTACACTTATATAGTGTTGTAAAAATCCTTTAGTAAGGTAGATCTAACTGATCTTAATACTCCTAATAGGGTAAGCTATCAGAAATAGCTAAATATAGCTCTAACCAAGCATTCTTTATTATTGCAGTAGTGAAGTTGTGGGTGCCATCCCCACCGCAGTTTTTCTCTCTAACCAAGAGTTTCTGCATGACCAAAATGTATGTGTTATGGAGTGAATCATGCATGATTGTTATCTGTTGATTATAGTTTTATTTTATGTTACTGCACTATTTTGTTTATGCATAACAGTAAGGTTATTATCAGAGAAAATTTTTGGAGTACTGATTCACCCCTCCCCTCTCAGTACATTAGCTTTCTATATTGGGCCTAGCAATTGGTATCAGAGCTTGAATCTTGGAAAAGTTTTTAACTACCTAAAGAGAAAGATCTTAGAAATGGAAGGCTACAAACAATCTTGGAGGATTGTGCATCTTCAAGAAGAGCTAGATAATGCAAATCAAGTGATTGCAAACATGCAGAGGCAAATGCAAAAATCTCTGAAAGTAAGGAGAAGATTATCTAATGACTTGCAGGATTCTCAAGAGCTAGTGGAACAAATGGAGACATCATCTGAGAAAAGTATATCTGAAGAAACTGAAGAAATGATTGGAATGTTGAAAGAAAAGAACAAAGCATTGGCTGATCAACTAAAAGCAATGAAAAGAGAACATGAACATTTCAGTACACAAATGACTGAAAATCTAGATGCATTAAGGATAGATGAGGATAAAGCACGAGATCTACAAAGAGAGAAACAACAACTTGAAGCTCTAGTATCTGATAAGGGTGATGAAATCATAAGGTTAACTGGTATTCAACAAAATATGACAGATCAACTAGGTTATGCACATCATGAAGCAATTCTGAAGAATGATGAAAATCAATCATTGAAACTTGAAGTATCAAGGTTGATTGGTGAACTTGAAACAGAAAAGAAATCCAAAGAATCATTGGAGAAAAATTATGAAGCATCAAAGATGTTGGATGAGCAACTGAATACAAGAAGACTCTACAAAGATGGAGGACTCGGTTACAAAGGAAAAGACTCTACCAAGAAAGGAATTCATACTACCGAGAGAGGAGAATCATCAAAACAAGCTGGAAAAAGGAATAACATCAAAAGGAAGAAGCCTATTTGCTACTACTGTGGAAATCAAGGTCATACTGCCAACATATGCCAGATCAGAAAAGGTAAGCAACCGAATATCTCTAAGTCCAATGGATATTGTTATAATTGCAATAAATATGGTCACATACCTAATCAATGTAGGACAAAGTCTGTTAACAACTATCAGAAGGCAAAATTCAAAGGGTTTTGTAAAAGCTGCAATAGATATGGACATAGTACCAAGAAGTGCTAGTTTAAGAAAAAGAACTACATGAAGTATCCACACCGAGCAAACACTGGAGGTTACCGAACTCACATAGATCCTTACCGACAATATGCAATAGTACCATGGGATTACAATACAAGGATATGGTGTGAATGTTGTGGAAGATATGGACATATAAGTGCCAATTGTTTTATAAGGTTTGGAATGAACAATCAGAGATCATGAAGAAATCCCGGTATGGCATGTTTTCATTGTCACAAAGCTAGACATTTAGCTGGAGATTGTAGAGATCAACCGAGAAGAGACACTAAGGAGATAAAAGAAAAATTCAAGATGATTTGGAAAAAGAAAGAAATTATGTTTGATGAAGAAAGCACCTTACCTACTGAGTTAGGTGAACCTATTTCAAATTAGTCAAGAAAAGGTATGAAGGGACTGCATTCTTTAAAAGTTAAATCATAACAGTTCCTATTTTATTATGAACAAGAATTCAAAATCTGCATAGATAAGATACAATTAGTTAGTTTGCATAGTATACAGGAAACCTATCAAGTTGGTGTATACAGGAAACCTGTCAAGTTGGTTAACAAAGAAAAGTTGGGTACTCGGTGAAAACAGAAAATGGAGTAAATCGGTAAAAGGTGAACCGAGTGCATTTAATATCTTGACCTAACTTGTACAGAGCCCGATAAGGTATTTTTGAGTACTTAAAAGTGTTTTCACGGTCATTATCATTCACCCAAGTTTTCAAGAAGTAGAGCAGAGCGAATCAAAGTGATCAAACTTCATTCAAAGCAAATATTTGAGGTATTTACATCAATCTATTCACACTGTTTAGCTTGTTTATGATCTAGTCAAATTGCTAGTGTCTACCGAGTGTGAAGAGTAAGTCACTTGTAAACCCTAAGGATAACCTATCAAATTTTACTCGAGATCTACCATGGTGCCCAAGATCCAAGACCCTATAGTTGTCCAAAATGTGGAGAAGCCATCTCTGAAGTATTCCCTAACTCCTAAAGTTGCCTCAGAATCGGATGATAAAACTGCATTTTCACTCATCCCATATCGAGTCTTATTGGTAGAAGATGTCAGATTCTTTACCAAGTGCCATGTTGAGGAACTCGGTCATGTAGAGATTAGTGACACATATGATGAACTGTGCACTAACAGAAAACTGGATAGTAAATTTGAACATATCAGAATCAAGGGATTAATTGAAGCCCTAGTCTATCATCGTGTGTTCAAACCCGAATGGGTTAAGTTTGTATTGAGCAGAGTACATGATGATTTCATGTGGCTACAAGAGCAACCGTTCAAGATCACAAAGGAAGTCATTCACCTGATCACCAGATATCCCATCTACGATCATGCTCGTGCATAGAAAATGATATCACAAAAGGAGCTAATCAGTCTAACTGGAGTAGAATCCGATTACCGAGGATTGAAATTGAATAATGTCACTGATGCTGAACTAAAATTTGCAATCAGAGTTATTGGTTACTGTTTCTTCCAATTTGCAAGGGAAAACAGTGTACCATGTGCTGCAGTGGACCTGGCTTACAAAATAGTAAAGAAGGGAATGAAAGTAGACTTATGCGAAGTGCTACTAAAGAACTTATTTGAGAACCTGAACACAATAAGGAAGCTGAAGAAGAACAACTCGGCAAACACACTAAAGTTCAATTCACTACTTGTCTGTATGTTTTTCTATTTTGAGAAGTTCTTTCCCTCAATCGGTAAAGTAGTATGGGAGCTACACCGACCTATCACCCATCAGATCAATGATTACATCAAGAAGTTAGGAGATAACTTTAATGATATCATGGATGATTACTTTAGCAAATTCCAAGAGAAAATGCACAACAGGTACAGGATCCCACCACAGCTGGTCAAAAAATACAAGGACAATATATGTTTTGAAGTTGACACTGATTATTGCTATGTAAATGTTGTTGAACCAAGGATTTAGTCGTTGCAACCAATGGGTTATGAAATTGATTATGATATCACAAAGCAACAAATTGATGCCTACCTATCATTGCCAAGGCATGCAACTGAACTAAGGTATGGAACCTATGAAGAGGTGAAGGAGAAAGTAAAAATGAGCATTGTAGTTCCTAAGGCTACAAGAAAAGCTACAAAGATGATAAAAGCTTTATCTGAGAAATTCAGAGAAGAATCCTCATCTACACCTGTCAAAGGCAATCTTGCCATTATTGAGGAAGGATCAGAAGCATAGGAGGCTGCAATAACATTGAGCACAGAGTTGCCAAAGCGAAAAGTTCTAAAAAGAAAGAAATAGGACATCACAAAGGCCCTGCTGACTCCACCAACAAAGAGACCCAACACCAGAGCATCAGCTGCATCACCAAGCAAGAAACAAAAGACTGTTGCCATTCCTAAGGTAACAAAGACTTACAAGAAATCTACTCGGAGACTCATTTTGGCAAAAGAGTCAAGTGATATAGAGTCTGATGATGCAAACAAATTCCAGATTGTGAAGAGCAAAAAGGTAAACATTCATAGTGTTGAAAACTTTTGTGCCAATCTTAAAGAATACGGAGGATTTGCAAGATTTAGATATGTTAAGTATGAGACTAGGAATAATGATGAGAAATGATAGATTGAAGAAGTTGTCATATGTACACTTCTGAAGTTTCGGTTAGCACCATTAGAACTAGCAAAGTCACTTCCAAGTGAACTCTACTCACATATTGATAATAGGTGGAAATATGCAATGGATTCGGAGAGACAAATAAGAGAAAGAAGTCTTGTCCATTTATTTCCTGACATGTCCGTAGCTGAAATCAAGGAGCATTTGTCCACATACAATTCAAAATTTCTTGTGAAACAAAGAGCCTTAAAATTGATGAATGGGCTATATATTGATGTGGATAATGAGACTAAGGCCAAGTGGCAAGAGATCTTCAAACAAAAGGATGTCGGTGAACAATCTCAAATTGAAATTGTTGATGTCACTGAGAAAGATCTAGATGTCATCGAGCAAGGTCCAGACCTGGTTGACACTATACAAATTGATGAAGATGTAATGGATGAAGCCACACCAGAGTAGGAAATGATTGAAGGCACCACTTATGCAAAACTTGTGTCTAGTGAATCAGTCTTAGAACAAGTTCAGCCTTATCTACCGGTGAAGCCCCCAGTCCCAACCGAAGCTCCCAAGGACACTGAACAAGTTACTGAAGGTAACAAATCTGAAGCTGCAGAAGATACAAATAACAAATCTGAAGTTGCAGCAGACACAACCAAAGATCAAACGTCTCAAGCATAGACAAGAACAACAAATATTATAGCTAAGATCCCTAGCACCGAGCCATCCAAAGACACTGCAACTGCTACAAGAACAGTCCAAAGTGTTGCATCTACCGAGAAACCTACCGAGGGATAGCAAGCCTCACAAACACTTGTCTTAGTGCCCCAGACCAAAGGAAAAGAGAAGAAGGTGAGAAAGCATGGTTTTAAATTTGACTTATCTAAACTGATCATGTTGCCCAATGTCGACATTTCCAAATTAAAAGGGCAAGCACTCACTGAATTCGGTGAACTATGAAAAGCAAAATCCGAAGAAGAGAAGCAACTGGCCATACAGAAAAAGAACAAGGTACTTCAAAAGGTTAGGACACTGCTCACAGAAATGCTACCATCAGTAACAGTGTCAACCGATGCAGGCATCCATATTTAGTTGGATGAACTCCTTAATTAGATTGAAACATCCGGAGTTGATGCATCCGAGTACCTAAGCAAGCTCAAGGATAAAGAGCTCACAACAAAAATGATAGAGGAAGTCCAAAAATCAATTTTTGTTGGCAAGGAAAAACTTGTCAAATTCATTGCTGAGTTGTCCCCTCAACTCAAGCACATTCTTTATTTATTCCAGAAATTGTGTACATTTTCTTTATTTATTAAAGACATCAAAAATAAAACTGATGCAATTGAGAAAGAGAGCACTCTTGATGGCTTGATATCACTCTTATCCAATATTCAAGCACATAACTCATTAATGGAAAGTCTTAAGGACACACTCTCAGTCGCCCTCACTGATGCCAAGACCAAGTATAAGACTATTTTTTATCAGTTACCTCCTCTGGATGCAAATTAAGTTTTTAATGTTTGTCAAAAAAGGGGGAGTAATATTATGTTACTACATAGAGGAAAGCCCAGCAAAGGGGGAGTAATTCTACACTTGGAGAGTAGTACAATTTTGATAACATAATTTTGAGTATTGTATACAAGGGGAGTATACCGAGCAAAATATATAGAGCATTTAGAGCACACAAGTACAGAACAGAACCAAACATGCAAAATTCAGAGTTATGTACAAGATAATGATAAGGGGAGTATATCTGCATATAATATTGACTATTGTACATATTGTCAAGTATAGTCATTTTGTCAAGTATATAGTTTTTGAGTTATGACTTTATAAGTAGTTTTTGTCAAACATCTCAACTAATGTCAAAAGGGGAGATTGTTACTACTTATCAAATTGCCATTAGTTTCATATCCAAAGTCATACTATATTCTAGTCGGTTAGTATTACCGAATCATGCAGTCGGTACACATAGAGAAGTTGGTATGAACAGTCTAGTCGGTTACTGAAGAAAGAAGTCACAGAACACAGTATTCACCGAGCTGTTTACCGAGTAAAGTTTCATGGCTACCAAGTGGTAAAGTTAACTCACCGAGTTGATATTCACCTTGTGAAATGTTTTACTAGATACATTGAACTTGGACATGCACATGAAAATGTGTTACAAGATCGAGGCACATCTAACCATTTTTGTATTGGAAATTGCACTATGAGATTGTGTATGATTACAAGGCCAATCTAACCTATGAGATATTTTGTTTAGTTATTCATTCGAAGAATCTTTTAGTAAGATAGAAGCAATGAATCAGATCACCGCTGTAAGAGATCTATATATACAACATGATTCTAGGGTTAGATAAAATGAGATGATATGATGTGATATGAGATACAATGAGATAGCAGTGTGTATGCATGAAGGAAGACTGTTACAGAGACACAGAGAGGTCACCGAGAAGGTTATCAATGAACAGTCGAAGAATAGAGTAAACAAAAGGGTTTACCAAGTTTCATTATGGGTTACCAAGGTATGCTACAAGCTAGGTAATCTTATTCAGAGCACATAGAATCTGCTTTAGCATTTTAGATGTAAAGTTGCAGATATTTGTAAAGATTATATTGAAATATTTTGAAGTTGTAAGAGAAACCTTTAACAGGGTAAAAGACTCTAACCAAGTCTATAAATTGTAAATCTTTTAACCAGGTGCTACACTTATATAGTGTTGTAAAAATCCTTTAGTAAGGTAGATCTAACTGATCTTAATACTCCTAACAGGGTAAGCTATCCAAAATAGCTAAATGTAGCTCTAACCGAGCATTCTTTATTATTGCAGTAGTGAAGTTGTGGGTGCCATCCCCACCATAGTTTTTCTCTCTAACCAAGAGTTTCTACGTGACCAAAATATATGTGTTATGGAGTGAATCATGTATGATTGTTATCTGTTGATTATAGTTTTATTTTATGTTACTGTACTATTCCATTTATGCATAACAGTAAGGTTATTATCAAAGAAAAGTTTTGGAGTACCTATTCACCCCTCCCCTCTCAGTACATTAGCTTTCTATATTGGGCCTAACAATCTCCACTCCAAGCTGAAGTATATCGGCCTCTGACATGCACATGGCATCTGAATCAGGTAACCCTTTCCACTTGACAAAATAGTTCTTTTATACTCCTTTCCTTGTCTTCTTTACTATCTAGGTATCCAAGTTACTCTCTAACTCAACCGGTTGACTAGGTGGCAAATCCTTTATCCAATCTTCATGAACTGGTGATGGCATGTCTATCTGATTTGTTGGTGACTCTCCTTTGTATGGATAGAGATCACATACATTAAAAATAGGAGATATCCGCAAGGTAGGAGGAACTTCAACCTCGTATGCATCCTGCCCATACTTGTGCACCACCTTGAGAGGCCCAATTTTCTTCATCATGAGATTGATAGGCTACCCTTTTGGAAGTCTCTCCTTCCTAAGGTATGCCAGCATTAAGTCTCCTACTTTAAATTGTACCTTCCTCCTTGCTTTATCAGCTTGAGCCTTATACTGCTTGGATTTTTATTGTAAGGACTACCTTACCGTATCATGCACATCTTTAATACCTGCTACAAATTTCTTCCCTTGTGCACTCTTGGGTGCCATTGAACTAAGATCTATGAGCTCTAATATTCCCCTAGGATGGAATCCATACACTATCTCAAAAGGACTTTTGCCTGTGCTACGGTTCATTGAGTCATTATATGCACATTTTGCTTGTCCAAGTATTAGATCCCAAGCCTACCCATGTTGTTTGGTAAGACATCTTATGAAGTTACCCAATGATAGGTTGACTACCTCTGTCTACCCATTTGATTGAGGATGATAGGTATATGAAAAAGATAACTTGGTTCCCAACTTCCTCCAAAGTGTCCTCCAAAAGTGGCTCAAAAACTTCACATCTCTATCACTAACAATGTTGATTGGAAGACCATGAATTCTGACTATCTCCTTGAAGAAGAGGCCTACAATATAGGTGGCATCAATGGTGCTCTTGCAAGGTATGAAATGTGCCAATTTTCTAAACCTATCTACCACCACATACATACTATCAAATCCTCTTGCTATCCTAGGCATGCCTAACACAAAATCCATGCTCAAACATTCCCAAGGCCTCTGAGGTATGACCAAGGGTTGATATAGACCTGCATTACTTGAGGTTCCTTTTTCTCTTTGAAAGATGGTACATTTCTCTACAATGCTTCTCACTTCTAATTGCAACTTATCCCAATAATAAAACCTACCAACCTTCTCCAAAGTCTTATCAATGCCAAAATGACCTCCTAGACCTTCTTGATGCTTCTCTTGGCTAATATTTTGCCTCATGGAACATTGAGGTATGCAAAGTAGATGACCTTTGAACAAAAAACCCTCTTATATCATGTATTCTGAATAAGAGACATGTGAGTGTTAGAAAAATCAGTACAAACATTATATATCTCTACAAAATCCTTATCATCCTTGTAGAGGTCTTTTAACTCACTCAAACCCACACTTTACAATTGTATCTCCTACATAGTCATGACTCTCCTACTTAGTGCATCAGCTACTTTGTTGGCTTTCCATTTATTGTGTTTGATAGTGAATGTATAGGATTGTAGGTACTCAACCCACTTTAGGTGTCTTTGGTTCAACTTCTCTTTCCCATTGAGGAAACTAAGGGCATGATTGTCAGTGAAGACTACAAATTCTTTGGGCAGCAAGTAATGACGCCAATTTTTTAGTGCTTGAACCATTGCATACAACTCCAAGTCATATATTTAGTACCTTTTCTTAGTTTCATTTAACTTTTCCGAGAAGAAATCTATAGGATGTCCCTCTTGGCTTAAAACTGCCCCTATTGCCCTTTGTCTTGCATCACATTCTACTATAAACAACCGATTGAAATCAGACAATATAAGGGTTGGCAGCTCCACTATCTTGGTTTTCAATATTTCAAACCCCTTATTGGCTTCCTCTATCCACTTAAAGTGACATTTAATCCCTCCTTTAATGGTATTGAGAATAGGAGCCCAAACATAGATAAAGTTTCTCACAAACTTCCTATAAAAAGATGTCATTCCATGAAAGCTTATAACTTCACTTATGCCCCTATGGATAGGCCAATTAATTATTTCTTCTACCTTACTTGGATCCATCTTTAAACATCCATTAGAAATAACAAAACCAAGGTATACAAGCTTTGTTTTCAAAAACTCACATTTTTCAAGGTTAATCTTGAGTTGTGCCTCCTTCAACTTCTTCAAAACCATCTCCATATGCTTGAGGTGTTCCTCCTTGGACCTATTGTAGATCAAAATTTCATCAAGATACACAATAATAAATCTACCAATAAAATCAACTAAGACTTCCTTCATGAGCCTTTGGAAGGTACTAGGTGCATTGGTGAGGCCAAATGGCATCACCAACCACTCATATAGGCCTACATTGGTTCTAAAAGGTTGTCTTCCTTTCATCTCTAGGTCTGATTCTGATCTGATGATAACCAGATTTCAAGTCCACCTTTGTGAAGTACCTTGCACCTCCTAGATTGTCTCATAGGTCCTCAATCCTTGGCATGGGAAACCGGTACCTTATAGTAATCTTGTTGATTGATCTGGAGTTCGTGCACATTCTCCATTTGCCTTCATTTTTAAGCACTAATAGAGTAGTAACAACACATGGACTCAAACTCTTCTTGATAAACCCTTTGTTTAAGAGTTCTTGCACTTGTTTGGCGATCTCTTCATTTTGACTAGGTGTCATTTTATAGGCAGCTTTGTTTGGTAGATTGGCCCCTGGTATTAAGTCTATTTGATGATTCACATCTCTCATTGGAGGAAAAGAATCAGGCATGTCATCCCCTATCACTTCTGCATATTGTTTGAATAGACCTTGCACCTCTTGAGGTACTCTTTACCTCTCATCAGCATCACACTTGAGCCTATTTTCTTTTCTTCCTTTGGTTCAGGTAGTGAATCCATTTGATACTTCTTCCCATTCTTGGTGATAAGATAACTATTCTTTTCTCCATCATGAGTATCTCTCACATCATATTTCCATGGATGACCCAACAAAAAATGACAAGTATCCATAGGCAATATGTCACATAGAAATCTATCCTTGTACTCACCAATTTCAAAATCCACCCATGCTTGTTCAACAGCCAATACATGTTGACCCCGGTTGAGCCATGATACCTTGTAAGGAGTGAGATGAGGAAATATTTTCAGTTTGAGTTTGTCCACCATTTCAATTGAAACAATATTCTCAGTGGAACCTGACTCTACAATCACTTTACAAATCTTCCCATGTGACCTACAAGTGGTCCTAAACAAACTTTTCCTTTGTGGTGGCTCTTGAGCTTGGGGTATCTTGAGCATTGTTCTCCTCATCATCACATTTTATCCATCTATCACTGGCCCTACCTTTCTGATTGAAGAAGTTACACTTTGAGTGTCTCTTGCAACAATTGAGTTCTTATTTCCCCCATGTATGAACTTGTGGAGCTTGAGGCTTTCCTTGTGCACTTACTCATGGTATACCCAACTTGATTGCAATGATAACACCTACTGGTGAAGACTGTATTTCCTCTTCCCGAGTTTCCAAAATTGCCCCTGCAATTGCCCCTTCCTCTATAGGATCCTCTTGTTAGATGCAATGATAGTCCCAAAGACACTGAGAGGGGGGGTGAATCAGTGTGTAACTGGTTAATAGAATATTTGAACTTATTTATAACTTTGCAACCCAAATTAATGTACCACTAAACAAGTAATAGTGTAGTAAAGAGAAATAATAGAGACAACATAAATGCACACCATAACACAAGATTTTTTGGCGAGGAAACACGGTAAGGGAAAAACCTTGGTGGGATTTGTGACCCACAATATTTACTCATTGACCAATATGAATACATATTACTTACAATAGGGGCTTCCACATGTAGGAAGGCCAACAACCTAGAGCTCACTGCTCAATGAAAGAGTCTCATTGACAAAATGGATAATTAAATCCAAGACAATGTACTGCTCAAAATAGCATCTGCAATGCTTGATTCAGTACTAGTTTAGGCTCTATCAAAAACCATAACCAAAAACCTTGCCGACAAATGATATTCACTCACATAACCTATCTTCACTTGTTACAAAATCCTTTCGCTATCTTCTATGATCTATTACATAATCGCCTCTCTATATTACATCACAAAATGACTTATAAGATCTCATACATATATGAGTCTTTACAATACATCATGTCGGCTTACAAATAATTAATGGCATTACAATACAATTCACATAAACAAAACTTATCTCATGTCAGCTTGAGTGCTGGTATGCTTTATTGCTGGTGTAAACTAGATGCCGATGAATGAACTTGTTGTGCCTGCTAGTGTCGGTAGATGATGTCTGCATTGCCGGTGAACCTATAGAATCCTATTATCGGTTGGTTTCCATCAATGACAACATCAACCATTATCATGTGAGTGTAGAATGCCAATGATCTCCCCCTTTGACATTGATGGCAACACTCATGAGAAAAATCCTAAAACTGTTGTCCAAAAATGAAGTCCAAAACTGATCCCCAAAAGAAGTGTCCTCCCCCTAATCAAGTGCTTTCTTCTATGTATTTTTCTCCATAATACTCCCCCTTTGGCATCAATGACAAAGGATGTCAAAAAGAGTCAAATAATACAAAAATTATACCTCATAGCCTGTAATAGGTTGTGTACAATTTGAAAGATATCCGCCAAAATTAGATTCAGGCTCCGCATGAATTTATTATTGTCAGAAATAATGGTTTTGGTCTGTTGGATCATGTCGGTCAGATAATGCATTTGTTGCTCCGGTGATCGTTCTCCTTGAATTGTTGCTTTAGATAGCTCAACCCGTGGAGTTATAAGACTGTCCAATCTTGGACCAAGTTTGTTTTTCAGTTCCCAAGCCTTCATCCTTATCCTTTCTTTTTCTTGCTCCAGTTTCTCTATCTTTTCTTCAAAAACTACCATTTCTTGATCAAAAACTGAGGTAAGTTCCAAAGAACCTATCATATTATCTACTATATCATCTATCTCCTTTTGTGTTTTCTTAATTTCCTCATCAATGTCTTCAGTCAATTGGTGAGGCTTGCAAGCTTCTTTATACAACTCCTTATATTCCAAATTTTTTGAATTAAGTACTAGTAATAAGGAATCAATATGCTCAGTACAGTCCTTGATAGTCTTCTCAAATAATTTACCTTTTTCTTTATTCATCTTTTCCTTAATGGTTTCTTCATTGATCTTATCTACAGTTAGAACATTTGAAGCAATAAATTTGGACAATGTGTCCAATTTACCCAAAGAACCATCAATATGATCTATCTTACATGCCGGTGCAATCATTTTCATAATAGGCAATGCATCATTAATGGCCTTAAATGCTAAGGCATTGTAATCTGTGATCCTCTTAATTGAATCCAAAAGAACATCTGTTACATTTGTAGGTCTGAAATCTATAGTGGATGTGCTCAGTTCTACAATAACTTTCTTTTCATCAGACACTAGACCAATTACCTTAACAATTTCTTCCTTGTTTCCATCATTTATTACCTCTTTATTTATAGTTGTTGCCAGTTTCTCACTCTGTGTATGTACCTCTACTTTTGTTGGTTTCTCAGTGTCTAATTTCTTAGCTTCTGCCGATATTTCAATGTTCTGAGAGTCAGCAGTGTTAACCGGTGACTCAAAGATCTCAACATTTGTAGCATCAGTTGTCTTAACCTTTGCAGTCTCTTTATCCAAAACACTATTAAAATCTTGTGTATCTACATTCATAGTAAAAAGAATTTCCAATTCTGAATTAGTATCATCATGAGTTATTTCTTCAACCTCCTTATCTGGTTGACTGTCTGTATGTATCGGTATCCCTGAAGTTATTGGTAGGGTGTCCTGTGCCGATGGAGAAAGGTTATCTTTGACCTTTATAATAGGTACACTACCAATTTTACCTTTACCTTTATCCTTTTGATATACCTTTTTAAAAGACTTATCCATTTTCTCTCTATCCCTTTCTTCTTTCTTTTCTTTTTCAACAAAAGATATGTCCTATTTGTCAGCAATTTCATTTGCTATTTCTTTCACTCTCCCAACCATTAGACTAACCTTTCGGTAATCACTCACAAAAACTGACTGGTTGGCTTCAACAATCAGTTCATCAATCTCCTCTTGGGAATTTACAGGGTGAACAACCAACAATGCTTCAACCTTTAAATTTTTATCCAATTCCATCACTGACATTCTTTTAGCCTCTAATCTTATGTATAAGTCATTTGGTAGATCATCTACAACCTCAATTAAAACTTTATTGTAGATGTCAAGATGAAAAATAATGCTTTCCTCTATTGTCTCCTTGTCAGAATCCTTGAAAGAATGATAAAATTTATTCATTACTAATATTACCTTCTTGTGTTATTTCATTGATCAATTCCTTCAGTGTAAGGGTATCCAGTGCCTTAGGTTGTTTCTTCTTTGGAATTAATTTCTTCTTAGGCTCTCTTACAACCTACTGCTTCTTCCTTAATATTCTTGTCCTTTTAGGAGAAGGAGAAGGTATCAGTGAAGGTTTTCTCTTCTTCCTTTCAACTCTTTTGAACTCTATTGCCTTACCACTGTCTGTATCAGAAGAAGTGACAACTGGTGAAACATGAGCTACCGGTTCTAGTCCTTCCAGTACACTAGTAGAAATATCACTTATGTTCATCACGTTTTCTTTAACTTCTTTAGCCATTTTGGATGCATCTCTGATGAATTTTTCTCTTCTTTTTCTCTGCTTTTGCATCAAAACAACACTCTCAATAGTGTCAGCACTGCCAAAAATTTCTTCAGAAGGTTCCTTAGGTGCATCAAGAAGTGTCTTAGCATAAGCCTCAAGAATATTCAGATCAACTTCACATCCCATCTCTGTTATCCAAATAGTTCTAGGAGTAACAAATTACATCCATGTTTCATCTCTTTTGATTACAAAATATATTTTCTTGTTATACTTATCCACAATACTTTGTGGTATCCTTTCTCTAGCCTTCATTTTGGTTTGAAATTTTTTTAAGTAGGCTGTTACCATGTCATCACTTTTAGCACCTATGCTAGTAATAGCTTCCATGATCTGTCTACCAACAAGGATGTCATATCCAAAGTCCTTGTGACCAATGTTGGGTATCTCCTTTGTGAAGTAAAGCATTAAACACACAAGTAGATTCCCAAAACAGAATGTTCCCTTCTTATCACCCTTAATATTTTTCAATTTATCTATCAGTTCATCCTTAAGCCACTCACAGATGTCAATTTTAGCATTTTTCTTAACCATTTCATATGCACTATGTATACACAAGCTAGAAATAAAATTTAACCTATTTGCATGTGTAACTCTGTATCCAAATACCATGCTCACATATTTCACATTTGCATAAGTGATATCACTAACCCTAAGTGATCTGTTGTAAGATGTAGCTCCAGTTAGGTCCATAACACCCTTGTTTAGTATCTTCTTCTTTTTGTCAGGTCTAGTACCAGTTGAGGATAAACCAGTAACTACCTTGATTGCTTCCTTAGTTATTTTAAAAATATAATCTATCCACATAAGCTCCCCATGAACTCTGCTTAGTACAAGACGAACTATTTCATCCAGAAATTCAGGAATGTTTAGAGTTTCAACAAATCCTAAGTCCTCAACAATCTTATATTCCGGCTTGACTAAACCTTGTTCATCAGTTATAACATCTTGTACATGTTCCTCAAGTTATTAGACCCTAAATTCTCTATGTTGCAGTGAATATAAATCCTCGGGTCTTTGACAAAAGCAACTCCCTTCGAAATCTTAGAAAAAGATCTAATGGAATCATCTTTCTTAGAAATATTAGGAATGATTTTAAACATGGGTCTAGGGCGCTTAATGTTCTTTACCATAGTAGGGTTTGCAATAAATTCAGGTGCAGAAGATGTAGATGCCATTTCAAAAGATAAATACCTTTTAACTTGAAATCCTTGAATGCCTGAAAACACCTTGCTGCTTCACCTTTAGAATGCCTTTGCTCTCTCTTTGTGCTCTTTGAATGCTTGGATGCTTGGTGAATTGAAATGAGGGATTTCTGATGCTTTATAATAAAATATGTTCTCCAACAACCGCATTAAATACTTTTTGGTTAAGTGGAATCTAAACATATCTGTCGGTAAAGAAGAAATATAACTTCTTACCATAAATCGAGGGTAGAATGCATGATTTTCAATTTTCTGCCATACCCTCTAAGGATTATTCCTTAGTTAGATGAAGAATCTCCTACTAGTGGAGGGTTACTCTATTTTACCGGTGCAGAGATAGATTCATCAAATCTTTGATCTCTCTTCATAATCCATTGTTTTGAAAATTCTTGCTTTATTTCATTTACTTTTTCCTTTCCCATCTCATTAGATCCTTTATTGTTCTCCAGTATAGTCTTGCTTCTACAAAATTTTGCAATATGCCCAATCTTGTTACATGCATAACAAGTTACATTATTCCTTTGAATAGCTTTTCCATATCCTTGACCAGTTTGTGTTCTCCATTGATTAAATAAATGTACAAATCTACCACAAACATAGCATTTCACATTCATTCTGCAATTTTCTGAGTTATGACCAACTTTATTGCATTTGGAACATTGACTAGTGGGTAAATTTGTATTCTGATTATTTCTAAATGTGCACTGATTTGCTCTATGACCAAATTTGTTGCAATTAAAACATTTCCCATTAAATTTATAAGCATTAGGTTGTCTTACCGGTTTGCTGTGATCTTGATTATTTGCAGTCCTAGAACTTTCTCCATGTTCAAATCCAAGTCCAATTGTATCTCCATCAGGTTTATGTCTTCTCAGCATGTCATCAAGTCTTTCTGAACTTTTCTTGAATTTGTCTTTGTGTTTATTTGTAGTGACCAACTCATTTTCTAGAATGCCAACTTGTCTCATACGCTCCTCTTTATCATGTTGCATGTGAATCAGATATGTCTTTAGCATATCATTTTCATGACAAAGTCTCAGATTTTCATTTTCTCCATCATTAAGTCTCCTAGTCAAGTCGTCTTCATTCTTCTTCCTATCTTCAATATCCTTACATAGCCTCATGGTTAAATCTTTCAATTCATTCCTCATGTTAATGTTCTCTTGTCTCAACTTCTCTGCAATATCCCTAAGAGTTTCCTTTTCATCATCATGTTTATGCATTTGCTCATGAAGTTATTTCCTCTTGTTTTGTGCTATAACCAGGTTCTCCTGAAGTCCTTTAATGAATTCCTGGGCAGTCCTTAGATCATCTTCAAGTTTGATATTCTTCATTTTTTCTGCATGAAAATCTTCAAGAGCTCCTTCCAACTATTTTCTCAAACTCTCCATCGGTACCGGTTTTAGAATCTTCCTCAAGCTATCAGGCTTTTGTAAATAGAGGACCAAGCTCTGATACCAATTGTTGGATGCAATGATAGTCCCAAAGACACTGAGAGGGGGGGTTGAATCAGTCTCTAACTAGTTAATGGAATATTTGAACTTAATTATAACTTTGCAACCCAAATTAATGTACCAGTAAACAAGCAATAGTGTCGTAAAGAGAAATAATAGAGACAACATAAATGCACAATATTTACTCACTGACCAATATGAATAAATATTACTTACAATAGGGGCCTACACATGCAAGAAGGCCAACAACCTAGAGCTCACTGCTCAATGAAAGAGTCTCACTGACTACAAAATGGATAATTAAATCCAAGACAATGTACTGCTCAAAATAGCATTTGCAATGCTTGATTCAGTACCGGTTTAGGCTCTATCAGAAACCATAAACAAAAACCTTTTCAGTGAATGATATTATCTCACATAACCTATCTTCACTTGTTACAAAATCCTTTCACTATCTTCTATGATCTATTACATAATTGCCTCTCTATATTATATCACAAAATGACCTATAAGATCTCATACATATATGAGTCTTTACAATACATCATGTCGGCTTACAAATAATTAATTACATTACAATACAATTCACATAAACAAAACTTTAATCATGTCGGCCTAAGTGTCAGTATGCTTTATTGCCAGTGTAAACTAGATGCCGATGAATGAACTTGTTGTGCCTGCCGGTGCCGGTAGATGATGTCTACATTACCGGTGAACCTGTAGAATCCTGTTACTGGTTGGTTGCCATCAATGACAACATCAACCATTCTCATGTGAGTGTAGAATGCCAACAACTCTAAATGATCATCTCTAAGAGTCTCCACTACCTTCTTGGCCTTGTTGCTCTTCATTTCTTGGTGATTGTTTCCCTCTACCAAAGTTTCATCTACCTTTGACATTTTTACCTCCCCTATGTTTCTGATTTTGTTCACTCCTCCTTTTGGCCTTCTCTTATACCCTTAGGGCCAACTGAAAACACTTATGGATAGTGTCTGGGGTGAGGATACTTATCTCATCTTGAATATTATGTCTAAGGCCATTCATGTACCTGACAAACTTCTCCACTTCATTCTCATGCTTCCTAGCCCTCAAACTAAGTTTGTGGAATTCTTCAGTAGATGCATTGACATCTAACTCCCTTTGTTTCAGATTTTGCAGTCTCTTATGGATTTGAACTTCATAATATTTTACATTCTCTTATAGATTTGAACTTCATAATCTCCTGGAAGGAATTGTGCCTTAAGTCTGATCTTCATACACTCCCATGAAGTTATCCTTTTTTTTCCTTCTTGTATCCTTTCTTCTTGCATCATATTCCACCAAACCAATGCAGATCCTCTCAATCTTGATTTATCCACATTGACTCTTTTCTCTTCTGCTACCTCTTTGTAATCAAAGTGATTATTGAGAGCCTCTATCCAATCTAGCAACTCTTCCCCATTGAGGTTTCCTCCATAGGTGGGTAATCCATCCAAGTTGTCTTTAGAAATGGATTTGACTGCATCCAAGAATAGCTTTTGGTCTTGAGGCATGGCTACTACTATTGGTTCCTCTCCATCTTCCACTTCTTCATCAGTCTCATCACCCCATTTTGTCTTAACCTTCCCCTTCTCCTTCTTAACCTCTCTGCTTCCTCTACTTCCTTTTGCATCCTTCAATCCTTCTATCATCTCTACCACCAACTATCAGATGGCTTCTAGAGTCATTTCCTTTGGAGGCATTGAACTTGCTTCTGATTCTTCACAATCTTACATACACCAAATCTTTCAAAGAATGGCTCTGATACCACTCTGATGCAGAGAGTCTTGGAGCTTGGTTTAATACACCTTCTTGAGTATCTTGCCCTACTCAATCGGACCACTACTCAAGTCCTTCCCATGGCACTTAATAAGGGTTATGTTAATGAGACCTCCAAGGTCTGAACCTTCTTGACTTGCCTCCTAGGTATATCCAATGGTCTCTAGATAATCAACTCCACTCCTTGAGGTTGCCACCTCAATCACACACACCCTCCTCTCCTGGGCTCCAACCACTCCTGCAAAGATCTTAACGCAGAACCACTTCCTATGGTTTCCTAATGCATCTACCAGGTGTCTTTAATGTATTTTGAGGCTTAAGTCTCACCAAACCCAACACTTTAGCTTCCTAACCCTTCTAGGTCCATACCAACTCAAAATAGGCCTAATTGCATGAGCCCTCCCTATGTGGTTTTAGGGTTTTAATTTGCAAAAGTACCAAACAAGAATAGAAATAAATTATGAATTCAATTACCCTTTTGGAATTTATTGACAATAATAGAAAAGTGCATCTGGGTTATTTGTACAAGTGGGGTTTCCAATGTTGCACTATTTTGAAGGGTTTAGACCTTACCGGTGACTTGGCAGGATGGGACTAAAAATCTTCACCAATAAAATATCCTACTCCAAAAAATTTGGGAATCTTCAAGGGAACTCAGAGGGATTTCCATTCATGTGTCACTTGGTCCTACACCAATCCCGATGTGCTCATAGAACACACCTTTCTTGTTGTCCTAACTCACCTACTCCCAGCGATGAGCCTAGGGCTTCATTGTTTCTCCTCCTCCTGGACCTACAACACCACACACCCTATTCTAAATCTATGTACAGACCCTAACCTAGAATTCTTAGTGACTTCAATAGGTGCCATTAAATAATGCCTAGGTTAGAGCCATTTTCTTGCTCTTAAACCCTACTTGCAAGGGGTTTGCTCCTAGTTGCAAAGAATGGAAGAAATATCTACAACCTAGGACAATCAAACCTACAAATCAACCTTAAAGAAGACAAATACAATGAACACTCATAATTTCAATGAGTTTACACCATCTAGTCCTTATTGGACCGTACAAACAATGAAAATAAGAGTAAAACTATCAAAAACTGGTGGAAACAAGGTTGCTTCACAAACCAAAAACTTGCTCTTGCATTTCAAATCCTCTTAACCTGTACAATGAAGTGAATTTTGGATGTTATGCCCCTGTTTCAGTCAGTTCAACCAATGTTTAATGCCTATAACCAAAAAATGCAACTTTTGCAAGAAATTGCAAAATGTTGCTCAACAACTTTTTACAACTTTTGGCTCCAAGATGCAATTTTGCATTCTAGTGCATTTTAAGACTCTTGAAGGTCCTCAAACACCCTATAAGACCTAAAAACAACTCAATTGACCCCTAATACATGAATACATTCATCTGGAGTACTTTACTTGTGAGCTATCTAAGCATCTCACTTCTCAGGCTGTCAACATCCTGAACCCAATTGACTCAAACCAAAACTTGGACAACTAAACCATGGCTCTACTGAGTCCTCAATGGTTGGTCCATTATTACATCACAAAGATAACACACAAACTTAAAAGAAAACAAATATTTCATACTTGGAGTGTTAGGTTCCCTGCAGCAGTAGGCCTTGATATCCTCGTGCAACATGTTGTAGGGCACACATGAGAACGCACTTGCCAGATCATCCTCGACCGATTTGAATGGATGTTTCTTTAATAATGGATGAGCCCTATCCTTGATCTAAACCACCAAAGGAGTTGCAATACTAGAAACTGAAGCCATTTTGAATCCTAGTGTTTACAAAAAACTAAAAAAATTGAACAGATAGATACCTTGCTTCACAAACAACCACTATAATTCACTCAGATGTTGCTGAAATTGTTGTTAAGGTTGCCAATTTTCTTTCTCTCACTCTTCTCTTACTCACTTGATTACATTGTGATGAATGAAGTCTTGAAATGCACTTTTATCATTCGTAAACCTAATTTTTCATAGTAATAAATGTAGCAACTGATTATCATGATCTTCATGAAATTTCATACCGAAGCACAAAATCCTTTAGAAACTTCCGAATATCATCTGCACATATGATTTAGTCCTTCTTCAACCTTCCAAAATTTATTGTCGACCACTGAAGAGGGAGTTCTTATAATCTGCATGGAATGCTCCACCTAAGGCATAAATCCCTAGTTGTCGATTGAAGATCCAACACCGGATTCAGGTGTAGACTCATTGTCAGCTCTGGATTCATCCTTTCTCACCCACATATTCTGATGCTTCCTCTTGATCTCTTCTACCTTCACTTTTCCTTTCTCATTTGATTTGTTATTGTCTATCAGAGCACTGTTCTTGCTTCTACATTACTTTGCAATGTGACCAGTTTTGTTGCATGCTTGGAAAACAACATTATTCTTCATAGGTATAAAGTTCATCTAATTTTGTGTTGATCTACACTATTTGGAAATATGTCCAAACATTCTACAAGCATAGTATCTTTTGTTCTTAAAGTTATTCATTACTTCTCTACACACATTTGGCTTGTGTCCAAAATTATTGACTATAAAACACTGGCCAGTAAAGGTAGAAACATTATTCATGTTGTTCATCATACCTTTATTCATCCTACTTCTACACCGACTCTACATATGACCAAATTTGTTGCAAGTAAAGAATCTACCATTAAATTTTTGAGCATTAGGTTGTCTTACTGGAGGATTTTTTCTCTTCTTCTGATTAGTTTTAGCATTGCCTTATCCCAATCCAGAGGATTCACCTTTCTCAAATCCTAGACCTCGCATATCATTTCCATGTTTCTGACTTTCCAGCATCTCATCAAGTCTTTCTGAACTAGCTTTGAATTTGTCCTTGTATTCATTGGCAGTAAAAGTTCATCCCTCAAGGTAGCAACCTATCTTTCAAGTTCTTGACCATTATTCCTTGATTGAGTCAACTCAAGCTTCAACTGATCATTCTCATAGGTAAGCCTGAAGCATTCATCAACTCTTTCCTTCAATGATTGTGCCATATTCTCTTCATTCTTCTTCCATTCCTCAATTTACTTAGTCAATCTCATCGCAATGGATTACATCTCATTCATCAAAGAAACATTCTCTCTCTCAAGCTTGTTAACCTAATCATCTTTGTCCTGGTATTCCATGATCTGATCTTCTTTCTCCTTCAACTTGTCCATTAATTCCTTCCTCTTTTCTCTACAGACACTTGCTTGATCCTTTAGCTCACTAATGAATTCATCAACAACATTCAGGTTCTTCTTCAAGGTATAGATCTCACTTGTATCTGCATCAAGATCCTCAAGTGCCACATTGAGTTGTCTCTGAAAACTGGAATCCATTGAATCAATATCCCAAATTTTCCTCAAGCGGTTAAGCTTCCTCAGAGGAACTAGGCTCTGATACCAATTGTTAGAATCAGAGATCACTGAGAGGGGGGAGAGAATCAGTGATCTACTAGAAATTGAAACCAAAAAAGTATTCTTTATCAACCGGTTAACAATGCATAACAGAAAAAAATATAAACATGAAACAAAGAATACACAAATCCACAACACCTGAATTTTTACGTGGAAACTCGAAAAGGGAAAAACCTCGATGGGGCTGGAACCCACAATATTCATATACTATGGCCATGAGTACATAAATATTATATAGATGGGGAATGCACTTGCATTTAGGCTCACTCCCTAGAGCTCACTACTCAAATAAAGTTGCCTAGAGGGCAACAACGCTTAGGGAAGTCTAACTGACTTATTTTGATTAAAATGAGTAAATACAATGAAATGAACTCTTAATTATCATATAACTATGAAAAAATGAGTTTTGGTTAAGCTCTAAATCTCTGACTGTCTCTACTCTACTGAATACTCTATTTCTGTCTTAGTCAGCTACCTATTGGTCTGAAAGAAACATGTGCACATGAAACTACGCTTAATCGCACCAGAATGGATCACCACATAACTAACACACCAAAAATCAATCACCAAATCGATCTTATATATCTGGTCATAACACAAAAGCAATCTCCTTCAAGTCAGCTTCAAGAGATGTAACGTGTAGCTCAAAGTCAGCTTCAATCTTGAATAAAACATAAGACTTGACCAAAAGATTATAATCACACACTTCCCAAAGGTCTTCCCTATCAGTGATATCACAAAAATACCGCAATCATCAAAAATAATTCTGCACCAACACGTTACTAAAATACCCTATTTTATCGGTTAACTAGCTACCCATTAACACCAACTTACAGATAAGATGAATCATGATTGCCAGATCAAATCACCACAAAGAGTTGTGAAGAGTTGTCATCAATGACAACCCTGAACAAACAATCAACCACAGGAAGTCACCTTAAATCACCGGATGAGTTTCAATTGCCAACAGATCTTAGGGGGAGATTGTTGGAGATTGTTGGTGTTGATTTATTTCTTTGTATTGATTTTTTTTAACATTCATATGTTGCCATCAATGCCAAAGGGGGAGATAGTTGGATATTGCTACTACTAGGATATGTTGTTGTCATTGATGTCAACATGTTCCTGTGTGTTGGTGTTCTAGTGATTGCAGAGAGTTGATATGGCTGGTTTATCTATTTGATATGCTAGAGTTATTTGCTTCAGTGTTGGTTTCATGATTCTATGTGGTGATTTGATCGAGCTATGGATTTTGGTATGAAGATTTGTTTTTCAGAGTTCAATGTTGCAGTGTTCTGGTGTTTGATCTGTTGTGCTCCGAAATGATTATAACTTGATTTGTGGATTTGGGAGAGTGTTTGGGATGTTCATGTGTATCTTCAATTCAGATGGTTCTTGATTTGGTGCTCCGCAAGTTATCTTTCTAGTCCCAGTTGTTGTTGTTTGAGTGTTCTTGAGTATCAGTGTGTTGATCGATGAAGATTTTATTAAGTGGTGTAGGTGTAGCTATTCCAGATGGCTCTAACATGCTTGTTGGTGTTTCCTAATCATGTCCTATTTTTCTTTCTGGTTTGCATTGATCATTGTGTGCGTTATTGATGATCTTATGGGTCTCGTGATGTTCTTTGTGTTATGCAGCATATTCGGTGGTGTAGCATGTTGCAGATAATCTTGGCAAGATTTTTGGTGGTGTTATGTATTCAAGGATTTGATTTTGGTCCTTGTTATGTCATCTTGACATTTGTATTGGTCTGGTGGTTGATTTATGTATTGTGTGATGTAATTTTGTAATTAGGTCTTAAGGGTTGAGCCGACCTTGTAGTCAAGGTTGATGATTTCTATAAATAGGTGTTATATTCATGTAATTGCAAGATCGGTGGTTGTGTCCACATTATTAGAGTAGTATATGTATGAACAAGTGAATTCATCTTTTGGTGTGAAGTGTTGAGCAAAGAGTATTGTAGAGAAGACAAATGTGCTTAACCAGAACTATCATCGGGCATTGGGAGATGTTATTATTTTAGCTCATGTAAATTGCATTGTTGTCTATATGTTATTGTATGGTAGTGAACCTTCCTTGAGGGTTGTAGCCTTTTGGGTTATCATATTTTGAGAAGTGATCACTAGGAAGTGTGCCTAAATGCATGTGCATTCCCCATTGTAATATTTACACATACTACTACAAAGTATCATCTTATTGTGGGTAGGTTCCCATCATGGTTCTTTTGTTAATTGGGAATTCCACATCAAAATCTTGGTGTTATGTGTGTTGTTTTTGTTTTGTTTATATTTGTTCTTGTTGCAGTTGATCAGATCTGAAATTGTGCTTAATTTGTTTAATCTGGTGAAAACTAATTCACCTGCCCTCCCTCTCAGTTTTCCTTCAATGTTGTTTCCAACAATCCTTTGACATGTGGGACTAGCCTTTAGGTCCATTTCTAGGTCTAAGATCTGACAAAATAAAATTCGTACAAAGCGTAACCAAAATTAAGACTGATAACTCAATGATGAATGGATAGTACAAACCCGGTACTGAGAGGGGGGGTGAATCAGTACAGACAAAAATACAGTCCTAAACCAGTTTGACAGTAGATACTTCAAATGACTGGCAAGTAGTGACACTGGTTTGAAACAGAGTGCAACTGGTAAAGCTAAGAATGACTGTGACAAGCATTAACCAGTTATTCACTTAGCTTTTCACTCAACTCAAGACTACACTACCATTTCACCCTTATGCATAAATAGGTAATCTATCATTAGATCATAATAACAACTAGTTCAACATGTTTTATTGACAGGCATAAAACACAAAACCATCATAAGCTTGACAGATAATTGGAAAGCATCACAAGATAAAAGCATCACACATGACACACATATTTTTCACGTGGAAACCCAACTGGGAAAAACCACGGTGGGGATGAATACCCACAAGCTGTTTTGAACTCTTTAGAAGTCCACTCTATTAGGAGCCTTGTCTTGTTAGAGACATTACAATAGGTTCTGCTAGGAACCGATCCTGTTAAAGATCACCCGGTTAAGGGATGGCTACAATACCCAGTTAAGGGTTAAACCCTGTTAAAGGTTACCTTGTTAAAGGATTTCAAGAACTCAATAGCTAAAGGATTTCAAACTCAATAGCTTTGAATTACCCTATTAAAGGATTTACAGCAAGCCGATTAAGGCTACCCTATTAAGGGATTTTCCAACTATTAAGGTGGTTAGAGATCAACAGGTATTACAATGATCTGGTAACAGCACTCAATGCCAATGCAGATCTGCTTAAGCTCCTCTTCACCTTCTGCACTTACACTCTGCAGGTATCACTTCTCTCCTTTTGGTCTGGCAAGAATTACGTATCCCTTCTCTCGGATACACACACACAACTTTTGCCAACAACCTCAGAAAGAGACACAACATCTACCTTATAGGAAAATAGATAGGTCTGTAGCATAAACCCTAAACCCTAAACTTGTTAGGTTAAGGAATTCAAATGGTTCAATCCTAACCATTGAGAATACTCCATTAATTGCAACAGTCTTGATCCAATCTCAAGACATTCTCCATCGACCATTTTCACTGATTTCATGGCGGCTGATAACCCATCACACGTTATCATCATTTTACAAACTTTGCACATTCTCAAGGTAGATAGGAACAATCTCCTTCATGCAAGATCCTTCACGTGCACAAGGCTAACGTGGCAACATGATCTATTCTTCATTACAATGCTAACTCATCACACAATGTCACTAGTTGAGCCACACAGGCTTGAAGCACTTCAACTAGAAACCCTGAAGTTGAGACTACCAACCGGTAGTCATACAACACTTCCATGTACCAGTTCCCATAACCATATGCCGGTTCACCTTGAACAAGCACACCGCTTCATTTTGGCATGAATGCTAGTTCTCACCTCTTCAACATATTGACATCAATGACAACATACAATGTCATTATGTCCTCATACTAGTTCACATAATGCCAACAATCTCCCCCTTTGGCATTGATGGCAATATACAAAGATATCTCTCCGCTTCACATCTTCTCCCCCAATTTCTGCAGATATCTTCTCCACTTCACATCTTCTCCCCCTTTGACAACAATGCCAAAGTGGAGGTATAGGCTTCCCTGTTCCATTATGCTACTCCCTCTAAGGAGTAGCATCCTTGAACACATCAATCCAAAATAAATTTGACTATGCACTACCTGATTGATGTGGAGCATATTCTTTTAGTTTACCTCCTGAAGGGGCAACACCCCTAATTCACCTCTTAAGTGCATAAATGTAGTCTTTGGGAGAGGCTTGGTGAATATGTCTGCTAACTGCTCCTTATTGGAAACATGTTCCAGTGCAATCTCTTTGTTCTGAACCTTTTCCCTTAAGAAATGATACTTAAGCTCAAAGTGCTTGGTTCTAGAATGTAAAACTGGATTCTTGAAAATATTAATTGCACTAGTATTGTCACAAAATATACTTACTAGTTCAGATACAAGAACTTTGAAGCCTTTTAATACATGCTTCATCCAAATTGTCTAAGTGCAGTTCATGAAAGCTGCAACATACTCTACTTCCACTATAGATTGAGAGATACAACTCTGCTTCTTACTCATCCATGAGACTAGTCTACCACCAAGAAAGAATGCACCATCGGTTGTGCTTTTCTGGTCATCTATATTGCCTACCCAATCATCATCTGTGTATACTTTCAAGTTGAAATCCTTGCTATAAGGATACCACAATCCATAGTCAATAGTTCCCTTCAGATACCTAAGAATCTGCTTTACTACAACCAAGTGAGATTCTCTTGGGCTTTTCTAGAATCTTGAAGTAATGCCAACTGCATGTGCAATATCTGGTCTACTATGCACTACATAATGCAACTTACCAATCATTGATCGGTATTCCTTCTTATCAACCAATTCTGAGTCATCTTCTTTAGATAATTTACAACTGATCACCATCAAAGTACCAACTGGTTTTCTATCTTCCATGCCAAAGGTCTTCAACACCTCTTTGACATACTTGGACTGAGTGATAAAGATTCCATCCTTCATCTGTTGGATCTACAGTCCAATGAAGAATTTAATCTCCCCTATGAGTGACATTTCAAACTCTTTCTTCATCTCATTTGCAAACTCATGACTCATCTTGTCATCTCCACCAAAGATAATGTCATCAACAAATACCTCACAGATCAAGATCTGATCTCCTTTAGACTTCAAGTAGATATTACTAGCTTCACTTGTTCTCTCAAATCCAATCTTCACAAGATGAGAATGCAGACGTTCATACCACGCCCTTGGTGCCTGCTTTAGTCCATATAAGGCTTTATGTAGCCTACATACCATGTCACTGTCTTCAGATAGGGCAAACCCATCTGGTTGCTCAATATACACCTCCTCTTCAAGTACACCATTTAGGAATGCAGATTTCACATCCATTTGATATACTTTGAAACCTTTAAAAGCTGCATATGCAAGAAGCATATGGACTCCTTCCAATCTGGCTACAGGAGAAAAGGTTTCTCCATAGTCTTCTCCTTCTTCTTGAGCATATCCTTTGCACACTAATCTATCTTTGTTCCTAATCACTATGCCATCCTCATTTAGCTTATTTCTAAACACCCATTTAGTACCAATGACATTTTTATGCTCCGGTCTGGGTACCAAAGACCATGTACCATTTTTCTCTATCTGGTCAAGTTCCTCTTCCATTGCCTTGATCCAGTCTTCATCCTTATGTGCCTCTTTGAATGATTTAGGCTCAAATTCAGAGATCATACATGAGTTTTCTCTAAACTTTCTTCTTGTAAGGATTCTTGCATCCTTATCTCCTATGATCTGATTAGGATCATGATTCAGCTTAACATACCAAGGAATGGCCTTGATGGATTCCTCTTGCTTTTCTTCTTCATCCTCATCTCCATCAGTATCAGCATCTACATTTGCCGGTGTAGGAATATTGTTACTGGTACTTGGTTGGCTGTCAATCGGTTCCCAGAAGGTTGCAACCGGTTCGTTCACCGCTTGCTCACTGCAGGTTTCCTCAGTTTTCTCAGAGGTTTCATCAACTCTTACATTGATGCTTTCCATAATTCTCTGAGTCCTATTGTTGAAACACTTGAGAGCTTTGCTCTTGGTGGAATATCCTAGGAATATTCCCTCATCACATTTCACATCAAATTTGCTCTGGTGTTCACTTCTCTTGATGTAACATTTGCTACCAAACACTCTAAAGTAGCTGACCACAGGTGTCTTACCGGTCCAATACTCATAAGGAGTTTTATCCTTACCTTTCTTGATGAGTATCTGGTTCATTGTGTAAACTACAGTGCTCACTGCTTCTCTCCAAAAGGTGTGAGCTACCTTTCCTTGAATCAACATGGTTCTAGCTGCTTCAACCACAGTCTAGTTATTCCTCTCTGCTAGGCCATTCTACTATGGAGTCCGAGGGGCAGATAATTGCCTCTTGATACCATGTTCTTCATAGTATTTGTTGAATTCACCGGAAGTGAATTCCCCTCCTTGATCAGTTCTCAGGCACTTGATCCTTTTACCACTTTCCTTCTCCACTAATGATCTGAAAGCTTTGAACTTTACAAAGGCTTCAAACTTGTCTTTCAAGAATGTGACCCACATTATTCTTGAGCAGTCATTAATGAGAATCATGAAGTACCTATCACCCTGCACACTTCTAGTCTTCATAGGTCCACACAAATTAGTATGCACAAGATCAAGCAAGTTGTCAGCAGTGAAAGATTTACCTTTAAAGGTTGAGGAAGACATTTTCCCCAATTGACACTCTCTGCACAAGGTATTATCTGGTTTGCTTATCACCGATAACCCTCTAACTACCTTGATCTTACTAGCCTTCACAATGTTATCAAAGTTTACATGGTAGAGTCTCCTATGCCATATCCAACTATCATCAAATTTAGCCATAAGACATGTACTTATATTTGCATTCAGTTGAAATAGGTTACCTTTGGTCTGCATGCTAGTGGCCACCAATTCACCATTCTTTCCTTTGATTCTGCAAGCTCCATTCTTGAATTCTAGAGTGAGGCCACTATCATTCAACTGGGCAACACTCAGAAGGTTGTGTCTAAGACCATCAACCCAATACCCATTGTCAGCACTACTCTTTCCATTCAGAGAGATGGACCCTCTGCCTTTGACCATGCATGGTGCATCATTTCCAAAGCGAACCACACCACCATAATACTCCTCCAATGATAGAATCTTGCTTCGGTCACCAATCATATGGTGAGAACAACCACTATCAATGATCCACTCATTGGAATTATCAAACTGAAAGACAAGAGCCTTCTTATTTGACACATCTTCCTTGACAACAACAAACACAATATCTTCATTTTCTTCATCCTCTGATTCTTCATCTGTGACACCTTCATCAACTTCCACAAAATAGTTTCTCTGGTTTCCTCCTTTGAATTTCTTGAACCTTTCTAGTTTGTCCTTGTTATCACCATTAGGATAGTTTATAGCAATATGTCCTATCCAGTTACAAGAGAAGCATTTCAAAGGTAGCTTACCTCTATATTTGTCAGTTCCTTTTGGAAGTTTCCTAGAAAGGAGAGCTTCAAATGCCATCAGAATCTCCTCATCATCCATTTCTCTGCCCTGTCTTGGTTCTAGTGCTAGCTTCTTTTCCTTTTTTGGATGGTACTGCAGAAGCTTTAAAAGCCGATTCAATCTTTTGAACACTGCCATCGAAACTATTTAGCTCATAGGCTATCAACTTTGCAATGATGGAGTCTAGGGATACCTTAGTCTTGTCTATTGATCTTATCTCTTGAATAGAAGCAACCCTTATTGCATAGAGTGGCAATAGGGATCTCAGGACTTTTCTTACCATAGTGGCATCTTCTATTTTACCACCTGCACTCTTGATATCTCCAACAACAGTTTTGATTCTTATTCCATATTGTTGAATGGTCTCACCTTCAACCATCTGCATATCTTCAAACTTCCCTCTAAGGCTTTCTTCCTTAGCCTGTTTTACATGTTTATCACCACCATAGATATTTTCAAGAGTATCCCATACCTCTTTGGGATTTACCTTATCCTGAACATCAATAAACTCAATGTCAGATAAACTACTAATTAGGGCTTCCATGACTTGCCCATTCTCCTGCATCTCTCTCTTTTGGTCATCGGTAAGGGTACCGGTAGGAGCAACATAGACAGTCTCAACATAGCTCCAGTGTTGAGCACCCATGCTTCTAATGAATATCTTCATTCTATCTTTCCATATACTGAAATTTTCTCTGTTAAACTTTGGACCTTCCCTCTTCATCATTAGATTGGGATCTTTACCTCAAGCGGTTAAGCTTATAGCATAGAGGACCTAGAGGATGCTCTGATACCAATTGATAACTCAATGATGAATGGATAGTACAAACCTAGTACTGAGAGGGGGGGTGAATCAATACAGACAAAAATACAGTCCTAAATCAGTTTGATAGTAGATACTTCAAATGACTGGCAAGCAGTGACACCAGTTTGAAACAGAGTGCAACCAGTAAAGCTAAGAATGACTGTGACAAGCATTAACTAGTTACTCACTTAGCTTTTTACTCAACTCAAGACTACACTACCATTTCACCCTTATGCATAAACAGGTAATCTATCATCAGATCATAATAACAGCTAGTTCAACATGTTTTATTGATAGGCATAAAACATAGAACCATCATAAGCTTGACAGATAATAGGAAAGCATCACAAGATAAAAGCATCACATATGACACACATATTTTTCACGTGGAAACCCAACTAGGAAAAACCATGGTGGGGATGAATACCCACAAGTTGTTTTGAACTCTTTATAAGTCCCCTCTGTTAGGAGCCTTGTCTGGTTAGAGACATTACAATAGGTTCTGCTAGGAACCGATCTTGTTAAAGATCACCTAGTTAAGGGATGGCTACAATACTCAGTTAAGGGTTAAACCCTATTAAAGGTTACCTTGTTAGAGGATTTCAAGAACTCAATAGCTAAAGGATTTCAAACTCAATAGCTTTGAATTACCCTGTTAAAGGATTTACAAAAAGCCGATTAAGGCTACCCTGTCAAGGGATTTTCCAACTATTGAGGTGGTTAGAGATCAACAAGTATTACAATAATCTGGTAATAGCACTCAATGCCAATGCAGATCCGCTTAAGCTCCTCTTCACCTTCTACACTTACACTCTATAGGTATCACTTCTCTCCTTTTGGTCTGGCAAGAATTACGTATCCCTTCTCTCGGATACACACATACAACTTTTGCCAACAACCTCAGAAAGAGACACAACATCTACCTTATAGGAAAACAAATAGGTCAGTAGCATAAACCCTAAACCCTAAACTTGTTAGGTTAAGGAATTCAAACGGTTCAATCCTGACCGTTGAGAATACTCTATTAATTGCAACGGCCTTGATCCAATCTCAAGACATTCTCCATCGACCATTTCATCGATTTCATGGCGGCTAATAACCCATCACATGTTATCACCATTTTATAGACTTCACACATTCCCGAGGTAGATAGGAACAATCTCCTTCATGCAAGATCCTTCATGCGCACAAGGCTGACGTGGCAACATGATCTATTCTTCATTACAATGCTAACTCATCACACAATGTCACTGGTTGAGCCACACAGGCTTGAAGCACTTCAACCAGAAACCCTGAAGTTGAGACTACCAACCAGTAGTCATACAATGCTTCCATGTGCCGGTTCCCATAACCATATGCCGGTTCACCTTGAACAAGCACACCGCTTCACTTTGGCACGAATGCCGGTTCATAGTGTTATGTTGGTTCTCACCTCTTTAGTATATTGACATCAATGACAACATACAATGTCATTATGTCCTCATACCGGTTCACATAATGCCAATAGAGACGTGTCAAGGTGGATCCCAGCTTGGAGTAAAGATTTTTAAAGTTCATTAAAAACAATTTTTTTAATTTTTATTTTCATTGGATCACATTTCTTTAGTCTATCACATATTCATATGGTGGGTCATATTAACAATATGTGATCATGTGAAATAACATTGATGAAGATCAAACGGTCCAATTTCAAAGCTACGAACAACGACTTAGTAGCAAGTTGTTCCTTCGTGTGTTAATGGTCATCTCCATTGATATTACTAATCAAAAAGATAAGAAATAATAAGAGTGAGTTTACATAGTAATTGAAATAGTGCGACCAATTTCAAATTTATAGGTAACCCGTGATTGCAAGGGTGTGATTTTGCATAGGGTTTGTTTATTTCTAGCTGCTAAAGGGTCTTCTTAGGTTTCTATGGCTTAGTTGTTGAAATTGTGTATTCTAAAGGCTAAAGATTCATTAGATTGTATAAAGAAATTTTGATTATTCAATTTCCCTAGGAAGCCTAGTTTCTGCATTTTCTTAAAACCTTAATTTTAATTAAGATGGGCCAAAATTCAAAAAGAGCTAATAATAAGAGTGCCTTGGGTGAAGATACTATTGCTCAATTGTCTAGATCTTGCTCATTATTTCAGAATTGTATCAGTTCAAGCTTCAGCAGGTCATTTTCATGATTCAATTTGCAACATTCATCATATCTATCCTTCAATGACTAAGTTAGACTTTCTTCATTTTTCTTGTCTTCAATCTCCTTTGTCAGTTTCATCACAATGGATTTCATTTCATTCTTCAAGACTGCATTATCTCTAGAAAGTTTCTCACATTCATCTGTCTTGTCTTTATTATCAATGCATTGCTCTTCTTTCTCCTTAAGTTTGTCAACCAACTCCTTTCTCTGCTCTATGTATGTGTTCACTTGACCTTTCAATGACTCAATGAATTTTTTTGCATCATTTATATTTCTTCTCAGGTCACTTGCTTCTTTCCTTGTTGCATCTAGGTCTTCAAGTGTTAGAATAATTTGTCTCTACAAACGAGAGTCCATTGATTTAATCTTCCAGATCTTCCTCAAGTTGTTAGGCTTCCTTGGAGGAACTAGGCTCTGATACCAATTGTTGGAATTGTAGTCTCGTAAAATTGCAACCCTAGCAATTTATGACTATATTAGGGTCCTCACGTATGCGAACTTGAATCCTCTAGTCTGACTGGAGACCGAAGAGTGCTCGACTTGCAAAAACAACTTCTTCCTTGGCCTCTGCATCACTTTTTCTACACTCTTCCCTGGAGAAAGGGGTAGGACAAGGGTGTGGTGCCCTTTTCCTCCTAGGACAGGGGCATGGCGGTCCTATCCCTACCCTATTTTAGGGCAGGACCTTCCTAGAGCATGCATTTTGGGTTGTACAGTGAGCGAGAAATCTCCTCATTGTCAGCTTGTGACGAAATTCAAATCCTTCAAACATGTATTTAAGGGGGCATTCATCCTCTCATTTATATAAGTTGGAGTTGGATAAGATTGGAGTATGCACAAGCGATCAAGTATTCAAGAGCATTCAAGAGCATTCAAGCATTCAAACGTTCTTTTCCAGCATTGAGCATTCTCAAGTCTCCCTTCAAGGCTAGGTGTTGCATTCAAGTCAAGGATTCAACCATTGAAGAAGAGATTGATTTCAACATACAATTCCATACAAGCATTTCTATCAACATTGCTACTACAACCTCCCTTGAGGTGATTTAAAATTCCATCATTCATTTATATCTACTTGTAAGTACGTTCTTTCATTACTTGGTTAATTCCAAAACTGGGGCTTGACCTAAAGGTAAACCCCCAATCCCAACACATTTCCCTCTATTTTCTATGTGTAGGTTGTAGGTGCGCAGCTATACTTTTGGATTCGGGCTTCATTTGCAGAGGCAGAAAAACCCTTTTCATTTCATGGATTTTTTGGAGGATCGTGTACATTCCCACCATGGTCTAGACAACTTTTTGTCAAATTTGTAGGGCGACTTTGTCTCAACATTTTACTGCCAAATCCAGGTGCACAACTTCATCCCATATTCAGATCTCAAGTTATAATCAATTCTTTGTCACTTTTTCACTACATAATTCAATCAATTTCATTTCCAAATCAAATAAAGGAAGAAGGGATCATCCTAATATTCTTAATTCATTCAGAATTCAATCTATCATCTTTGTGTGGAGCGTGAATCTAGTGAATTATCCCTTATCTTCCTAATGTAATGGTAAAAAGTTCTTGAAGGATAATCAAAAGTGAAACTTTCATCTCTCTTTGAGGGAAAGGGTTAGTTTTCCTCTTGATCTATCACTCATCATTTTCCCATCATTACATTTTGGTGAACTCGACATCTTGCGTGCTTTTCTTTGAACAAAATTGCATATTTTTCATTTGGAAGTTTAAATTTTCTGCAAACTTAGTGGTTAAATCATTAAAACCCTAGTTTTTAAAATTGAACTTGTGATTTGTAAAAATTGCTTGTGGTTGTCTTAGATCTAAAAAATGTTTTGATTGTCAAATTCAATTTCCTCATTGTCTTGTTCAATTTGCAATTAAAATTTACAAAATTAAGAGGTTACTTGTTCAAACCCTAATTTTCAAATAAATATTGAACTTGTGCAAAAAATGGATTTCCATTAAATTTTTCAAATTTCTAATTGTTCTCAGATTTGTTTTCAGTTCTACAATTCAAATTTTCAATTTCCCCCCTTTTTCCCAAAATTCAAAATTCAAAATTAAAAGGTTCGGTTATCAAACCCTAATTTTTAAAATTAATTGGATTTTGTGTGAATTTTAAATCAATTTCATTAACATTCGGATTTTTAAACATTTTCCAAGGTGTCCCTATCCATTAGGTTTGACCCTTTTCAAAATTGCACTTCAATTCCTCTTTTTCTTCAAAACCCTAATAGGGTCCTATTTTCACATTTGTGTCTTCATTTCGCCCATCTAGAGATCGTAATTTTTTGGGGTTAACTTTAAAATCATCGTAATATCCATCCCTAAATTTTTTTTAAAAAGTTGGTCAGACAATGTGCGTTCTCACCACGGTCCTCATCTTTTTTTTCCAAAATTTCAAGAGACTGTTATGACTGTATTTAATAGCCTAAATCCAGAAGATTGGTTGATTTTATCAATTTTGAACCCTGTAGAATCGGAAATACCTTCAAAATTTAACATTTCAACTTTCAAGAATTTTTTTAAAATTAAGAGGTTAATTATTGTCTTCCCCAATTTTAAAAATTCTGATATTAAATTTAAGTGGTCTTCTCTTGGTCTTAGTTTTAAAATTCCAATTTCCTTTCATTTTTGGAAATTGTGTCATTCCCTTCATCCAACAAAGTTTAAATTGTGTAATCATTATTTTCTTAAATTTTGCATTACTCAATTTTTTGCAAGCTTTGTCCTACAATTCAAAATTCAAATTTTTCTTCTAGTGCATGAGTTTTACCATTATTAGTCCTACCTATCCTATCCCCATTAGATGAAGCATTAGAATTAAGGCTTCCCAAGGTTTAATTACCAAGGAGATGGAGCCTAATTTGGGTGACTTCTTTAATGAGGATCATGCTAATTCTTCCTATCCTAATCATGTGCCCATTGATGGATCCCATGATGGAGAAGAAGCTTTAACTAGGGTTTCTTTAGATCAATTTTCTATATTGGACAATCAATTTGATAGCTTTCAACAATGGATGTCCTAAGAATACCCTAATAGTGAAGCTCTTCCATTAATTGAAGGTCTTAAGCACACGCTTCAAAGTGATAAGAATGGAATTGATATATTGCATGGCATTGCATATATTGTTGATTCTAATGTCATGCCTATCGAGAGTAGTGCTGAAACCCTTGGTTACTCACAACCTTCAACACAAGTTAATTCCTCTATTCCTTTGACTAATCCTATGACTAGTATTCCTACTTTCACATCCAACATCATGGCTACTTCAACTCAAAATTTCATTCCTACAACCATAGGTCATGGGGGCAATCCCTCTTCTTCATTCAATCCTCCATCGATACCTATGTCTTCCATGAGTATTCCTACTATTCCTCAATCAATCAGTGTGACACAAGGGGGCAATTCCTTCAACAACTTTATTCCTCCTTAAGTGTCCCTTTTCCTACCCAATCATCACCAATACCTACTTATCATAGTGTCCTACCACCTTATTCTCAGTCCATGCCTTCTTTCAACAACATCACACCACCTTCTCAATCACCTATGTCTAACATGAATTCTTCCACCAAAATGACAATCAACAATCTTGCCCAAACTGTGTCTTCCTTACAACAACAAATTGCTTCTATGAGTCAATCCAAGTTTAGTGTGCCAACCTTTGATGTTGCGAGCCCACTTTCTCTTGATATTGTTAAATCTGAGCCACCTAAACTTGTTGAGATCCCTCAATTGGAACTCTATAATGGAAAAGGTGATCATCTTACGGATGTCAAAACATTTCAAACCTTGTGTACTAATTTTGCTTATGATCAATGATTGCTTGCAAAATTGTTTACAAGAACACTAAGAGATAAGGCCTTACAATGGTATTGCTCTTTGCCTTCTTATTTTATCACTTCCTTTCAACAACTAGAAAATGCTTTCATCCAACAATTTCAAAAATATTGGTCCTAAAATCAATTTGATTAATTTAATGCATTGTAAACAAGGTGTTAAAGAAAAAGTGACTGATTTCATTGGTAGATATAAGCATTTGCATGCTCAAATTTCTTTTCATGTACCTGATAATGATATTCAAATAATTTTCATTTCTAATTTACAAAAATATATCAGGGAAAAGCTTCTTTTATCTGAGTTTACTTCCTTTCTGCAATTGTGCACAACACTCCACAATTATCAACTGGGTGTGAGTCAAATGGAGCAATCTACTCCTATGGCTCTAAGTGATAAGGAAGAGAGTGTTCAACAACCATTTGCGAAGTTCAAACCAAAAAAAAGCTTCATCAAGTTCAGTTTCCAATCAACAACAAACATGTGAATGCTACAATAGGTGTGCCTTCTATTTCTAAATTTTTCCAAAGAGAAAGACAGTTTACTCCTTTGAATGAATCTTTGCATAGTATTATGTCTCAGTTGTTGGGTAGAAATGTTATTAAACTTCCTCCTATAACACAAATTGATCCTTCCAAACTTGCATCTCCTTATTTTGATAATAATTCCTTTTGTCAATTTCATCATCAACTTGGTCATGATACTGAGAAATATTTTGCATTGAAAAATAAGGTTCAAGACTTGATTGATAATAATACTATATCCATGGCAGGTGTGAATGATAAAGGGAATAAATAAGTTTCTCCTCCTAATCAAAATCTTAATATTTTCACTGATCCCTTGCCATCTCATACCTCTAACATTATTGAGATTATGCCTAATTCTCTCACTTCTGAATAATTCACCTTTATGGGTCCAAACTTGGTTAATATGGTAGAAACACAAGATATGCCTAAGGATCCTTGTATTACATTTGACTCTAGTGAGACCATTAGAGCACCCGATGGCCCTTAATACATAGTTGCAAAGGTCAAGGATCCCTCTTGTTGTGGTGCCCTGATTGATCCCTCTTGCATGGTTAATGTCATAACTGAAGAGTATCTTTTCACTTTACGATTGCATAAGCCATTATATGATGCTTCTAATGTAGTTGTGAAGTTATTTGATGGCTTCTCTTGTTCTACCATTGGTTGTATCACCCTTCCTGTCAAAGTCCATACTAAATCCATGGATGTTGACTTTGTTATCATACCTTCCTCTGAGCAATTCTGTGTGAAGTTGGGCTATCCTTGGCTATCTTCCATGAAGGCTATTGCTTCTCCAATCCAAAAGTATTTTAAATTTCCTCACAATGGATAAATAATAACTATGAACCATAGCTTATTTTGTCCATCTGAAAGAAGCCCAGGTCTTCCTATTGATCTCATTTGGCCTAAACAATTTCAATCTCTTCCATCAAGGAGCGATGCTCTTTTTCAATCTTATAAAAAATGGAAGAACAATATTATCTTATCCTTAAGTCAACCTAGATCTCCAATGCTTGACATTCCTATTATTCTTCAAGATGAGGTTCTTCCCCTCTCGGATAGAACTAATCTCCCTCCTAAGGAAAATTGTCCACCTACTCCTATAGATGTGACTTTACCTTCTCTTAAGGAGAGCACCACGATTCATCCTAAGGTTATACCTATACCTCCTCATGATGGACTTGGTCTCCTTCCTACACCTAATATTCCTCCTTTCTATGGTGCAATTCCACCTCCTTCCTCTTATCGAGAGAAGAGGCCTGCCTCTCCTATTGTTCAACCAAAAAGACCTCAAACTAAACCTTCCACTATAAAGGAGAAAACCATTCTTACTTCTTCAAAGGTTTCTCCTCCTTCTTAGCTTTCCACTACGACTCGACGAAATCATTGTGCTAGATAATATTGACAAAGACGTCATGTTCGAGATCATGAAGCTATCCATCAAAATACTCAGTCTCCTTAGACTCCAACAGTTGACATGATTCCCTTTTCTCCTAAGAAAGATGTTTAACCAACATCTCCCAATCATAAGTTTTATAAAACATGTGATAGTTTTACTCCTATTCGTGTTCTTGCTCCTCTTTCTTTAAAATTTGATCAAGAAATGGGTGAAAATGTTATTCATAATGGTAATACAACTCCTAATGCTTCTGACAATGAGTATGCATACGTTAATGTGGACAAACATTTATCGGATGAGTTTTCACAAACTTTAATCCTAGCTCCTGGAATTGCACAAAGTGACTTACAACATGAGCATAGTCCTTGTTTGGATCTTGTGATAGCTCCATCTATTGTGCTCGATATCACTCCTTTGACATGCTTCTCACCTTCCCGAAATAGTGATCAGCAAGATCAGGAGGCAGATGTCATGCTAGATTAGCAATATTAGCATTGCAGATCTTTCTCTCCTTTCTTTCTCTTTTTGTGACCATTCTTATATGTGTATCCTTGTTCTTCTATTATTCCCTTAATGTCTACTTGGGGATGATGCAAAGCATTGAGATCTTCTCTTGGTCTCTTTTATGTTGATTCAAAAGACATCCTCTCTTCCCTTTCTTCTAAGATAGTGTCCTTCTTTGGGGAATAAATATTATTATATGCATATACATACATGATATACACAAGTTATCAAACCACATACTAACCCCAAGGAAAGTGACACTACCTCATGTTTTGTGTTCATTATCCTTGGATTTATACCTTGATTGGGGGCTAAATCCTTGCGATAATGTGCTCCCTCCTTCTCTTTGGTGTATTCTACCTTAAAGCAATCTCTCCCGCTAAGGCACATGCAATTGCTTTAACATGGGGGCATACACTCCACTCATACTTTCCTTCTTGTGATACTTAGAATTACTTAGTGAACTTTGGTTTTCTTTGTAATCTTTTGTATCCTTGCTTTCATGACTCATAGTGAAGGGAACTTTCCTACTTGCAGTCATGGCTCTCCCCTTTTACTTTGTCAATTGAATTCATAAGATCCTAAGTCCACTAGGGGCTTGGAGCATCTTTCCTCCTTGACTGTGGTGAAAGTCTTTCAATCTTGTTTCCTTGTACTTTACCGACAATATTGGCATACACTTATTTTCCCGCTAAAGTGGGGGCTAAATGTAGTGTCATAAAATTGTGACCCTAGCAATTTATGAATGCATTAGGGTCCTCACGCATGCGAAATTAAATCTTGTAGCCTGATCGGAGACTGAAGAGTCCTCAGCTTGTGAAAACAACTTCTTCCTTGGCCTTCGCATCACTCTGTCTGCACTCTGCCCTGGAGAAAGGGGTAGGATAGGGGTGTGGCATCCCTATCCCCCCTTGGACAAGGGAATTGTCCTCCCAGGACAAGGGCATGGCACCCCTGTCCCTACCCTATTTTAGGGAAAGACCTTCCTAGAGCATACATTGTGGGTTGTGCAGTGAGTAAGAAATATTTGTGATGTCGACTCATGATGAAATTCAAATCCTTCAAACATGTATTTAAGGGGGAATTCATCTTCTCATTTTCATAAGTTGGAGTTGGATAAGATTGGAGTATGCAAAAGTGATCAAGTATTCAAGAGAATTCAAGATCACTCAAGCATTCAAATATTCTTTTCCAGCATTGAGCATTCTCAAGTCTCCCTTCAAGGCTAGGCATTGCATTCAAGTCAAGGATTCAACCATTGAAGAGGAGATTGATTTCAACATACAATTTCATACAAGTATTTTTATCAACATTGCTACTACAACCTCCCTTGAGGTGATTTACAATTCAGTCTTTCATTTACATCTACTTGCAAGTACTTTCTTTCATTACTTGGTTAATTCCAAAACTAGAGTTTGACCTAAAGGAAAACCCCCAATCCCAACACATTTCCCTCTCTTTTATGTGTGTAGGTTGCAAGTGCACAGCTGTACTTTCAAATTCGAGCTTCATTTGTAGAGGTGGAAAAACTCTTTTCGTTTTGCAGATTTTTCGGAGGAACGTGTACATTCTCGCCACGGCCTAGACAACTTTTCGTCAAATTTGTAGGTTGACTTCATCTTGACATTTTACTACCAAATCCAAGTGCATAGCTTCATGCCATAATTAGATCTCAAGTTATAATCGATTCTTTGTCAATTTTGCACTACATAATTCAATCAATTTTCTTTCCAAATCAAACAAAGGAAGAAGGGATCATCCTAACATTCTTAATTCATTAAGAATTCAATCTATCATCTTTGTGTGGAGATTGAATCTAGTGAGTTATCCCTTATCTTCCTAATGTAATGGTGAAAGTTTCTTGAAGGATAATCATTAGTGAAACTCTCATCTCTCTTTGAGGGAAAGGGTTAGTTTTCCTCTTGATCTATCACTCATCATTTTCCCACCATTACAGGAATCAATGAACACCAAGAGGGGGGCGAATCAGTGTTATGTAATTAACAACCTTCTTCAATTGATTCTTTAACCACTAGTTACAAATGAATAAAAGTAAAGTGTAGAAACTGAAAGCAAACAAACACAAAACCATAACACCAAAAATTTTACATGAAAACCCAGAAAGGGAAAAACCACGGATTGGAACCCACAATATTATAATACTATAATTAGGAGTATAATAATCTTACAAGAGGGGAATGCACATGCATTCAGGCACTACCTAGAGCTTGCTGCTCAATTACAAAGAGGGTTACAACTTGGATGAAGGCTCACTACCTTACAAGTGATTACAAATAAGAACAAGAATGTTTGAACTAAATAGTAGCATCTACATATGCCAAAAAGTAGTTCTAGTTAAGCTCAATTAGACTTCTGCCATTGTTTTGTCTCTTTGCTCCGTTTTGCTACTATGTCATATACCTGAGCATAAAGACCTTCAATCACATGCACAAAATTTCACACAATTTCTCATACAATTTTCTCTCTCTTACATTGCATTATAAAATTCTTAAATGAATCGATCTTATATATCTGCACCAACAAAATAAATCAATTCCCATGTTGGCTTCCAAAAACAACATAACACACAACATGAAATGTGTAATCATAAGTTTGCTCAATCTGATTGCCAATCCATATATGGACCCAAACAAATTGATAACAAGCTTCACACATGTTGGTTCAATCACCTTGAACTCAAAAACAATCACCGAAATCATCGCAAAGATTTTGCACGACACATTACATCAGAATAGCTTTGTTCACCCTGAATTTTCAGTTATCGGATATTCTAACTTGCACAAGAGTCAATACCAAAGGATAGAATTGTGAATCAATATAGCTTTAACATCTAACCATCTAACTATTTAACCACAACCAAAAATATGCAATCAAAATGGAGATCTGCACAAAGTATCCATACTCTTTATTCCACCATCTAGACTTACGAATAAATGAATATCAAGCTTCTCAAACTTCTAGTAGATCAATTCTACATGCACCAGATATGATATATGATCTGATTTGGCATCAATGACAACCTGAGCACAATATACAAGCACAAATATCTACCGATACAGTGTCTCTTGCCAACAATCTCCCTCTTTGGCATTGATGGCAACACTTGTGAAAAATGACATTGTCACTGCAACACTTCAACAACTCAATAAGCTCAATAAGCTCCTCCTAAGAATGTACATCATTTTCATCTCACTTTCTCCCCCTTTGACAACAATGCCAAAGATAGGTATCCACCAAATTAATATACAAAGGTATACTCAATATATTACATGAATTTAAAGATATCTGCAAAAATTATCTTCAGGGACAGCATGTGGTCATCTCAACCCTTATTCAAATTCTTCAAAATATTGATCAGAGCAGTGAAAAAATAACCATGCATCTCTGCTCCTTTATGATATGCCAGAACACTTATTCAGAGCATTCATTGCATCTTGTTGACTGCTCAACAAGGTGTCCAACCAGGGAGTAATCAGATTCTAGAGTTCTCCCACTCTTCCAATTATTCTACCCTTTTATTGATTGAGGCTCTTGATTTTGTCCAGGAGAACCATCACCTAGATTTACAGTTACTAGCAAAAACTAATTGGGGTGCAAAAGATTGAGAAATATTAGCTAACTTTCCTTTACATTCCTTTATCTACTTATCTATTTCTACACTGAACTTAGGCAAAATAAGACATGACTTATATATTTTACTTCATCTAATGCATCATGTATAGCTTTTAGACCAATAGTTAAACTAACCCTATCGCCTTCCACCATTTTCAAAATTGTTCTTAACCACATAACATTAAATTGACTCAAAATTTTTTCATTGATCGCTTTCTCTAAGGATACAAAATGAGAATCTACTGCCTTCAACATGATTCTCAGCTTACCGGAGGAAGAATCTACAGTGTCTTGCTTAAAATTTGGCAAAATTTTCTCCAGCACATCCGTCACCATGAAGATCAACTCTTTATCTTCATAGTGATACTTGAGTAAGTCCTCACTCACCTTGTCTTGTGTAAGATTTGAAAGCTTCAATGCTTGAACTAAAGATAGAGAATTGAGATCAGTAGGTCTTGTGGTGAGATCAACTATGTCACTGATTATTTGCTTGCCCTTGTCCACAGTCACAGTGTCTCTTGCAGCTGGAACCTGTTCAATCTTGTCTCCATCTATCTCCTTCTCTTCCTTCTCTACTTCTTCACATTTCTTTGCATCTTTTCCCTTTTCATCTCCAACCTCCTCAACTTCCTTCTTAGATTCAACATTTATTACCGGAGGACTTATCAGATTCACCGGAGTCATCAACCTTCTAAGCATCAATATCATCTGCAACTATGGTTTGTAAATTAATCTACACATCCAGAGTGGAGGTATCATCCTTCTACTTTATTGGATTTTAAAGCTTCATCAAGCTCAGGCTTAGGCTTCCTATCGAGTCGAGGTCTTTTGGATTGTTTAGCTACAATTTTTTGTTTCTTGTTTGTCTGTCCTTCACCAGATGGTGGATTTTAGACTACCCTGGCAGAGGTAGGAGTCTTCTTTACTTCCCACATTTCTTCATCATATTTTTTTCCCTCAACAGTGTCCGCCACATAGACTCTATCAAGCTTCCATTTCTTTCTCTTTTCTTCTCTGCTAGAGGATTTAGTTTGAGGTTTAGGTGGAGGGATAGGCTTTTGTGCACCAGAGGAAGGTGCTGACTTGGTTTTCCTAGGATTTGAAGGAGTAGAGGCAGGTTTAGTCTTCTTTGATTGCACCATGTCCTCCTCCTTTAGGATATTCTTCTCTCTAGCCCTGCAGATAGCTTCCTTTGTGATACCCATGTTCTCAACAAGGTGTTCAACTTCTTTCCTTACCCTCTTCTACATATCGAGCTTAGTAAATTGAGAATGCAAACTTAGAATTTTCTCTTTATAGGTGCCAAATCTCTCTTCCTTCTCATTCACTGGTTTAATCAGAAGATGTTGAGCATACATGTCAAGAGTATTAGCATCGACTTCATACCCCACATGCATGATCCATACTGTTCTAGGTTCTACCACTTCCATCAAACATTGATCAATCTCTACCATAAAGAATATGGTATCCTCATATTTCTCAATAATGTCTTTTGTAATCCTCTCTCTGCTTTGCATCATACACTAGAAAGATTTGAAATATCCCCACATAATAGATTTGTGTGCTTGTCCATCACTTGATCCTTGTAAAGCTTCTTTAATCTGTACTGCCACTGGTTTGTCATATGCCCACCGAACCTTACCTACACTTGGGATCTCATTCATGAAATAAAGTGCCAAACAGACAATCAAAGTGCCAAATGTAAAGACATGTTTCTTATCTTGTTTAATCTTATTCAAGATTGTCTTCAATTCACTCACCAATACTCCTTCAAAATTTGATATGATGCATAAATAGCAGTACCCAAGCCTAAATTAGCTCTACTAGATTAATATATCTTGTATCCTATTACCATGGACACAAATCTCACATCATACTCAACAATATAAATTATTCTCATGCATATGTTGTCATGCTATGAACTGGCTACCTCTATTACAATGGTGTTCTTCACATTTCTCAGACTGGGGACTTCACCGGTAGCATTCAAACATGTTACTGCCTGGATAATAGTCTTAGTAATCTTATATGGTTTATCTAGCCATATGAACTCATCATGTACTCTACTCAAGATATACCTAACCCATTTGGGTTCATCGAAAGTCAGAAAGTTAAAAAACTGAATGAAACCCTTATCTTGCAATGATTTGAAATTAGGTTTAAGATTGCTCATGTTGTCAATCATGTCCTTGGTGTATAGAGATAGCATTTCTGCATTTACAAGTTCCTCAATACTACAATGAATGTATGCCCTAATGTCCTTGACATGCAATACCCTGTACGAAATAGATGAGAATGCACCATTCAAATTGTCTTCCATTGATTTGTATGGGTGCTTCTTGAATTGAGGCCTTTCCCTATCAATGACCTTGACAACAAGTGGAGTCACCACACCAGAACCACAAGATATCATTATCGTAATCTAGGTTATGAACAAATAGCTTCAAACTTCAGAAAATACCTTTTTGACTTCAATAGAATGCAAGAAATCTTTGATGAATCTTCACAAGCTATATTTTCGCTGCACAAAATTCTTCACCACACTCTTCTTCTCTTTTGCTTCACTTGCAATGTGAAAAATGAATGTCAAAATTCCTTTTTATCCTTTGAATACCTAACTTTAAGGTGCAATAAATGCTCAACCCTAAAGTCCTTTCAGATGCCATGAAATTCATGAACATTGTATCTGAGCATCAAATCAACATTGTCTTCTGGATATCTCTTAGGATCATCTGCACAACCATTTATAGTCATCTATAACCATCTACAGCTGGTTACAAATCTCAAAAAGGGGGTTTTAAGGATCTGCATGAAAAGATTTCCCCTAAGGCCAAAATGCCTTAGTTACTAGATGAAGATACAATACCAGAATTAGGTGTGGACCCATTTTTTGTATTAGAATCTTCCTTCTTAACCCACATCTTCTTGTGCTACCCTTTGATCTCTTTGACCTTATTATCTTCTTTTTTCTTGTCTATCAGAGCATTCTCACTCACATTCTTGCTTCTACAATATTTTGCAATATGTCTGGATTTGTTGCAAGCATAACAAATAGTGTTGTTTCTCTAATTAGGCCTGAAATTACCTTGATTTCCTTTCGATCTGCATTGGTTAGAAATATGTCCAAATCTTCCACAAGCATAGCATCTTACATTTCTCCTATTTACCATACGTTTGCATTCAACTGACTTATGACCATACTTATTGCAATTGAAACATTGACTAGAGAATGATGTAGCATTTTGATTAGCTCTATTTTTGCATTGACTTGCCATATGAACAAATTTATTGCAAGAAAAACATTTGCCATTGAATTTATAAGCATTAGGTTGTCTTATCAGAGATCTCTTTCTCTTCTGAGGATTGCTTTGACCAAAGCTTTATCCTTTCTCAAATCCAAGTCCTCCCATATCACCTTTGTTCTTCTGACTTTTTAGCATCTCATCCAGCTTAGCCGAGCTAGCATTTAATTTTTCTTTGTATTCATTATCAGTGGTAAGTTCATCTCATAGAATTATGATATGTCTTTCAATTTCTTGCTCATTATTCTAGGATTGTATCAATTCAAGCTTCAACGGGTCATTTTCATGATTCAATCTGCAACATTCATCAGATCTATCCTTCAATGACTGAGTTAGACTTTCTTCATTTTTATTCCTATCTTCAATCTCCTTTGTCAGCTTCATCACAATGGATTGCATTTCATTCTTTGGGACTGCATTATCTCTAGAAAGTTTCTCACATTCATCTATCTTGTCTTGATTATCAATGCATTTCTCTTCTTTCTCCTTAAGTTTGTCCATCAACTCCTTTGTCTTCTCTCTGGATGTGTTCACTTGATCTTTCAATGACTCAATGAAATTTTTTTGCATCATTTATATTTCTTCTCAGGTCACTTGCTTCTTTCCTTGTTGTATCTAGGTCTTCAAGTGCTACAATAAGTTGTCTTTGCAAATTGGAGTCCATTGATTCAATCTTTTGGATCTTCTTCAAGTTGTTAGGCTTCCTTGGAGGAACTAGGATCTAATACCAATTGTTGGAATCAATGAAAATTGAGAGGGAGGGGTTAACAAGTGTCATGTAATTAACAACCTTCTTTAATTGATTCTTTAACCACTAGATAGAAATGAATAAAAGTAAAGTGTAGAAACTGAAAGCAAGCAAACACAAAACCATAACACCTAAATTTTTATGTGGAAACCCGTAGAGGGAAAAAACATGGTGGGATTGCAATCCACAATATTATTATATTGTGATCAAAATTATAATAATATTACAAGAGGGGAATGTACATGCATTCAGACACACTGCCTAAAGCTCACTGCTTAATTACAAAGAGGGCTACAACCCGAACGAAGGATCATGCAATACTCTCTCTCTTAAATTACATTATAAAATTCTCAAATGAATCGGTCTTATATATCTGCACCAACAAAATAAATCAATTCCCATGTCGGCTTCAAAAAACTACATAACACGCAACATGAAATATGTAATCATAAGTCGGCTCAATCTGATTACCAATCCATGCAGACCCAAACAAATTGATAGAAAGCTTCACACATGTCGACTCAATCACCTCAAACTCGTTAACAATCACCAAAATCATCCCAAATATTTCACACAACACTTTACATCAAAATAGCTCCATTCTTCCTAAATTACCGGTTACCGGATCTTCGAACTTGCACGAGAGTCAATACCAGAGGCTAGAATTGTGAATCAAGTTGCCTTGAACATCTAACCATCTAACTCATTCACTGCAACCAAAACTATGCAATCAAAATAAAGATCTACACAATGTATCCATACTTTGTATTCCACCTTCCAAACTTAAGCATAAATGAATATCAGGCTTCTCAAACTTCTGGTTGATCAATTCTACATATACTGGATAAGATATCTGATTTGAGTTGCAATCAAAGACAACCTCATAACAATCTACAAGCACAAATCTCTATCAATACAGTGTCTCTTGCCAACATGTCGTCCCAAATGTTTTTGTCAATGTAGACCTAATTAGAGAAGTGGAAAAAAGATATAATCAAGAGAACAGGTATGTCTACACCCAGAAAGGTGTTTTGTTGGTTGGGTTTGATAGGGGATCTATTTGTGAAATATTTATGTTAAACCCTAATGCCAACATGCCTATTGACTTTCTATTTCTAGTGAGGGAATACAAGTGGGACAAAGGTAGCTTCAAGGTAAAATGGCTTCCATTACATAGAAGGGAGAAGAAGGAAGGGAAGCCTATTTCATTTTAGAGGACAAATGTTGAGCCCTTTGATTATCAAATTTTTGAGAATTATCTTATAAACACCTACTTTGTAGTTTTCCAAGTGTTGTGAATTGATGTATAGACCAAGATGCTTGTGCATTTGATGATTTTGACTGCTGATATTCAACACACATATACCAACACCTTTTATGACTTTGCCTTGTTCATTTCCAATGGCATTCACAAATCCCTTCTAGATATCAAGAATGACAGTCCTATTGTTCATTTTAGGTGGTGTTCTTTATTGCACCACATTCTTTTGTATTGTGGAAGTAAGAATTGGGTAGTGGGTGCCAGAGCTGAAGTTGAGAAAGGTAGATGAGCAAATTAAGAGCTTATCGATCGAAGAATGGATGTACTTATGGGATATGCATTGTGAGAATTCCAATTATGTCATATTTGAGGAATTCGTTGTCAATATTGTGATGTAAAATTTGGGTTGGTCGATCAATTGTAGATTATCTTATAGGGTGAGGATATTTTTGAGGCCCCTTGAGCAAGCACCTAAGTTAGGAGTGAATCATAATTGGGGAGATTGGTTTTTTTACCCTAGGTACATTGTCATCAGATTTTATGGTGCACCAGTTAAACCCCATGTTTTTCCTAGAGATGTACCGAATAGAATTATTTTTTTAGAAATCATTTGGTAGTTGAATGAGTCTGACAAGTTTCATTTAAGAGATAACAAGAAGGGATCCTTCATCCCACCAAATCTAAATTTCTCTAATTTTGAGATCACAGGAAAAGAAGGATTGGACTTGGAATATTTCATGTTACTTCCATATCAGATGGCTTTTGAAAAATTTAGAAAATATGATATAGAACACTTTATTCAACACACTAGGGTTGGGGTTAAATTGAAAGCTTTGATCACAGACAGGATTAGATTGAGGACTTAATCATAAATATTTCTTTTGATGTAGAGGTTTAGAGGAGAAGAGAGATATGGGTTAAGCTACACATGGGAGATGAAAAAATGATAAAGATTGACCCAAGGGGAAAAAATTTATTTGGAGGACAGGCATCATGATAAAATGATCATAAAGTTTTAAATAGGAGGAGAGGAAGCGGATGACATCAAAGGATTGATATGCTCTACATTAATGTCTAATGATAAGTTTATGCAGTCCCTAGAATTCAGATACTTTGTCTTAAGGAACAAAGAGGGCCAATTTTCTATCATGGTTAGAGAAAGGTTGGCATCAGGGAACCAAGAAGTTAATGATTGATTTATAGTCGAAGTCTTAGAAAAGGTTGATTTTTAGATATCAAAGATGACCCCTTGAGGAGGCAAGGAGTTGTAAGGAATAGTGGATATCTGTTACTAGAAGGATGGGACCTTTGTTCTACAATTGTATTGGATTCCATAAGAATGGAATCTTCAGACTTCCTAGCTTTACCAATTGAAGAGCAGGCTCAGGAGTTGTATTTTGGTTCAGCTTGTAGCTCCCAATATAAGGCACTATCAGTGTGGTCAATATTTCCTGAGGACCATAAGCATACATTTACAAAGAAGGTGAGAGATCTTATTGGCAACTTGGTTGTTACAAGGTCGAGTGACACATTTGCAACACAAGTAGTGTACAATCAGCTACAAGCTGATTTTAGTAAGTTGAAAATTGTCAATAAAAAATTGCTTACAGAGTATTATAAGGTGGTGTTACTCCTCCCTTATCCATACACTAGTTCTTCTTCTTCGAGCTCCTTCGTATTTCTAGCCATTAGATGATGGAGAGGAAAGAGTCAGTGAATTTCTTGAGGAGAATAAAAATGTTGTATCACTCCCCCCTTCTCCATTTTCGAGTTTTAGTGCTACTTCTAGTTCTCTTCCTCCTTCGTGTTCCCAACCATTGGCGTCAGTTGCTTCAAATTAAGTTGAGTTAATGGCCCTCAGGGATGAAGTAGCAAGTTTGAAAGAATATCTCAAAACAATCAAAGAGGCTCAAAAAAGGATAATAGATGATGAAGAAAAAAGAGAATGATTTTCTTGTCGAGTATAATAAGGTGGTGTCACTGTCAAACCCTTCTCAATTCGTGTCACCAGTGTCAGATCAATATGTTTTAAGTGAGATGATTACAAAAATTCTAAACCATGTAACATCCAACATCATTGGCAGTGCCGATTTTTTTTGGGAGTGTTATAAAACATTGAGAGATGCAATCAAAGTCCATGAAGAGGCATGAGTGAGATTGCTATGCTTCCAAAAAAGTTGGTCTCCTCAAGTTAAATTTTTAAATGTCTTTCTTGATCATGCAAAATTTGATGTTAATAGTTTTGTAGACACCTAAAATTAATATTTAATTAATTTAAGCCTATCAACATAATTAATTAACTTAATTGTGTTATCCTTATTCCTCTCAAAATCAATTAAATCTAATTTAATTAATCCTGTCACTATAGTCCAATAATTAATTTATCAAATAAATTAATTATTCCCCTATTCTTCTAAAGTCCTCTCAACAATTATTTCCTCTAAACCCACTTAGTTAATTAATTCTAATTAATTAACCTAATCATGTGATTCCTACAAATCACTTTTCCTAATCCCACTCAACCTAATTAATCCTTCTAGAATCTCTCATAATCATGCTTATCATTATTCTCCTATTTTTAATTCCCACTCATTTCACATCAACTTTGAATCTCTCAAATAAATTCAAATTTCTTTGAATCTCTCAATGCATCCTTATTTTGGAATTTTTAATTCCTCAAGTTTGAAATTCGAATTTCTCCCCCCTTTTTCCAAAGGAATTTTATATTCCTGTTTATGTTCCCAAGGCACCCTTGATCCATGCCTTCCATCCAAAATCAATCTCAACCCTTCATAATCAAATCAATCTTGGCCCTCCATTGGCCTCCTCTAATCTATAAATTGGAGCTTATTATCCTCACAAAAGGATCCACTTCTCATGCATCCTCATGCTGCTCAATTCTCCTCCAATCCAATTCATAATCCATCACTCAAATCCAATCCAATAATCCTTAATCCATCTTGTTGAGCACAAAGGAGAGCATTCAACATCACAAGCAATCAAAGGATCACATCAAGTGGAGCATCATCAAAGGGCGCCTTCACTTCATCAAGCTCAATCCAAAGGAGAAGGTAAAATATCAAGGTAAAATGGTTATTCTTTTGATGTTTTTAGCATTTTCATGTTTATTTCATCATGTTTTGATCACTTTCCCTTCTAATCCATTTTCCCCTCTTCAAGTTTTAGTTCCATTTCACAAATATTTACAAAATCTGATGAGTTGGGAACCATTCTCCATGCTCATGAGTATTTTCATGTCTTGTTAATTAAGCTGGTGGAAGAATGTGAACAAATGCTAGTACTAGTAGATGAGATGCCTACAATTTTGATAGCAGAAGGTAAGTTGGTGAAATTTTCTTACTGGAAGAATTATTTTTTCCTTACTATTGGTCATGCAAATCGAAGAATTAATAATGATGGCATTATAAACTTCAATATGCTAACTATTACACTGGACAAGCTTTATTGCATTGAACATGCAATGGGCAATCTTTGTGTTGTTGTGAAGATAGTGTGTCGACTTGAATTTCATCCTCAGAATGTTACCTGCAACAAGTTAGTTTCATAAAATACCAATAGAAATGCTACAGGAAATCCAAACTCAACCAATGAAACCACATAAAATACATATGAAATAAAAATACTATTATTACCTTCATGATTTATGTCTCATTGTGTCCTAACTCCACTGTTCTTGGTTGCAGATGGTGTGCTCTCAGACAATGAACTGATAGCTTCCAAGATGGCATATGAAGAATGGACTGATAACTAATAGTTAACAAATGCTATGATATGCAAATTATACATGATTATGCTAAAATGATTATGCTAAATGATTATGCTATTTGCTTCAAGATTAAAACTCATGGATGCATAAGTTTTACAAATGATTTGCTTGAAAATGCACTTGAAGTCTCTTTAAGTCTCTTGAAGTCTAACTCTCTCTCAAATGAAGCTCTTGATTTTATATACTTTGAGAGGATGAGATGATGTGGCTTAGATCAACAGTCATGATCAGATCTGCAGATTTGGATGGTTGTGAGAAAAGGTGAAGGTTAAGAAAAAGGGGGAAGGAGAAGACAAGTGTCACTCATCTCACCTTGACTAGGTTGCTGACTGAGAGAATCTAGGGATGGTTGGAGAAGATTTAGGCATGATAGGACAAATGGAATCAAGTCTTTCCTAAGATGTAGGGGTGTTGGAGAGAATATAGGAGATGGTTATGAAATATGTGTACGTACACAATATTCATTAAGTTTGGAGGTTGAAGATAAGTGATGAATTAATATTTAAGAAATATTAATTTCCTTAGCCACATGTTTGATGAGTTGGCAAAGGGAAGATGAAGTGGAGATGGAGGGTGAGTTGGAAAAGAAAGATTAAATAATTTAGGAAATTATTTAATATTTGAGACTAAAGGATATGAGAATAACTATTAAATATTGGATATTTAATTGATTGGAGGAGATAATTAAATATTTAGATATTCAATTAACTTGGTTAGAGGAATAATTAAATATTAGATATTTAATTAATTAGAAGAATATGATAGATGAATTAATTAATAAAATATTAATTAATAGAAAGACACGAAAATGAATTAAATAAATTAATCTTTTCAAATTAACTATTTAATAGAAGAATAATTATTAAATAAATATAAAATATTTATTTAATTGCTCATAGCCATTTTTATGTATATATAGATAGTAATAGGATGTTCAAGTTGTGACATTTACATTGATCATGTGACAATGCTCCATCAATTTTTCCAACATGAAGCCTAGAGAGATTTTGGAACAAAACAAAATTTTACTCCATTGTGATTGTAAATGTAATGTATATATTGTTACATATGTAATTATATTTTCATAAAAGCAATATCATTAATTATTATTTGTTCTCATGCTTGATCACAATATAACCATCCAAAAAATGTGGCTCACTTTTGTATCAATGTATTGATTGTCCAACTAGTGAATACCTAGTAGTATTTCTAATTTACATAGTACAATAGCTCTATATATTTCAAAGCCTAGACAACAAAAATGGGTTTCAGTTTTGTATTGATTTTCCAATTAATTAATACATAGATGTATTACTAATTTACAAAATACAATATCTTTTTCAAACTAACAAATTTACAAGTTACATTTCTAGCCCCTGGTAATTATTGGTCCACTGGAAGTGGGTCATCCATTTATCTTCTTTAGCATGCTCCACTGTTGATTCGATGTAGTTGGAAGTTGTTCACACTTATTATATCCGATGTGCACTTCTGTTCACAATAAATAACTGGTTGCTAAAATTGACTAGAATGCAACAATCAATTATTCATTCAATGATATACGCGATTTGATTGAATCCAAAACTTTTGCCTCATCTACATTTGAAGGAATTTGTTCTAGATCATTCCTCATCTTCTCCTCCATCTTTTTTTTGAAATTGAGTATTGCCAATGTAATTATCATGTGTGTCAAAAGGATTCAAAAAACTAATCTTTATGAATAATTCAACTTTTTCATGTAGGCTCTGCAACTTTATTTCCACCTGATCTAGAAATTCCTTAGTTTCACATAGTATATAACAATTATGAATCATATTTGATACCTTTCTTGAGACATCAATGCGGTTCTGAATATATTTCAATGTTGATTCGATATCACTACCTATGTATAATTTTTGCAAGATCTGAGCAGCTATTTTCTCTTGTGATTTCAAGTCTGTTGTCAGTGACATATTTTTTGATCTTCTTATAATGTTCCATCAGCTTGTCCAACAATGAAAAAAACTAAAACAATTGATCAATCATCTTCATTACCCCCCCCCCCCCCCCCAAATCTTTTGCTTTGTATGCCTATCGTTTTACTACATACTTCAAATAGTATTTTTGCAAAAGACTCATTTGTCTCCCTTTTCTTTCATTAGGGCTTCGGTCAAATTTTCATTTGCATCTTTCAAATTGTTAATCTCAGTTTGTAATTGTACTCCCTTTTTATTGCTTTCATCCTTTGCTACATTGTCTTGCACCGGGTTTTTCTCTATTTTTTTCCTATGGGATCTTTCTTCTTCATATTATGACAATTGTTCTTCAATTCATCTAACTTTGCCTTCTGATTTCTTAGTTCCTCCTATGCCTGATCATAATTTTGGCTTAAAGATGTAGAGCCATATTTTATTATCCTGTTCTCTAAATCCTTACACTTGTTTTATGCTACTTTCCTTTGTTATTTCTCATGTGTTATGTCTTTCTTGAGCTTATCTATTTGAGTCTCCAATTGATTTTTAGTTCTCTCTAGCTTTAGCAATGGCATGTACACCACTTGGTCGTTCCTTTTTGATACATTGATTTTTTCTGTATTTTTCATTCCTGAAAAATCCATTTGGACAGTGCTCATGTCATATTCAAATGGATCCATTTGATGCTCTAGTTTATTATTGACTTTGGGCACTAAAATCATGTACTCCAAGCTTTCTTTATTTGGATCAAATGTAGGAAGCACCTTGGTTGTTGTAGGCTCTAAACTTACAATAATTTTCTCTAATAATTGCTTCTTTCCTTCTTTACACATTTCTCTATTCTTTTTTATCTCATCTTCAAATTGTGTGTGATCAAAAACTTGGATTGGTGATTTAATCAAATTCTTTAATGGAGAAGATGAACTACTTGCAGTCATGGTCATACTAAAAAATGGACTTGGAGGGGTGACTTCTGGAAATAATTCATTTGGACTTTGAGCTTCCATAATCTTTTGCTTCTTTGTAATGGTTTGTTCACTGAGATCCTGTACTTGTTCAGACTCCTGTAGAGACTACCTCTTATGACTATCAGTATGAGGTTGTGGAATGGAAGTTTGAGTTGAAACAAATTGAATTGGTCCTTCTGCAATTATTTCCCCTTTGGCAGTTTTACTTTTAGATTGTTTTGGTGCTCCAATTCTACTTTTATCATGCACATCTCTAGGGGTTATGTATGGTACAAAATAAAATCCTTGTCTAGTAGATCCCAATATAACACCATCATAGCCCATTTTTTTAACATTTGTTGTCCCTAAAGAATATTTATCTTTTGTGGCTTCATTTGCAAAATGTGTGTATCCATATTTTATCTTACCAGTACTAGCATCATGTTCCACAATTCGTAATCATCATCAACATATTCATTATCACTTTCAAGTTCATTGGGATGCTCTTTATTCCATAATTTGCTAAATTCATTATCCTCTGGGATCTCATCAAGATCTGCAGTACTCTTTGGATCACCTAGGTTCTTCCTCGTAAACCAAAACTCAAATGATTTTTTACTGTGTCTATTGTTTTTCTTTACAAGCTTTATCTAGTCTCTCTGGTATTTTTGTATGGTACATGGTTTGGCAGCTTTCGTATAGAAATTTTTGTAGCTATTCATTGACATATCTGGTGCTCTATGTTGGTGCAATTTCATTATTTTGACTGACATCTAATCAAAAGAAACACTTGTCTCAGTGCCTGGTTCCTCCATTGTTTTTTTTACCTCTTCCCAAGAGTTCTTATTTTTTAGTCTTTCTAGCATGGGTTTACTTTCATGTTGAATGAAACTTGCTTTGTTGTGATTGAATATAATTCTTTGTTTGATAACATCACATGGGTCATACTGCCAGTGATTGACAAATTCAAAATTATAAAATTCGGAATAAAGACTTTACAACATTGAATGTTTTTTTGTCAAATGTGAACCCTTCACATGAGAAAGGTAATGAAGGAAATATTGTCTTCTTACTATATTTTTGGAAGTATATGTCATTTCTACTACTTAGTTGTCATGCATATTCAAATGCAAAAACCCTCTCTATGACATAAATGGGAAGTTTGTAGGGTTGTTATGTTGATCCATAAAATCTTAGCACAGTAAAATCTTCCATTAATTACCAATCAACCAATTGTGTTTGTGATCCCAATTGAATGCAATTTCTACAAGAACTGGGAAATCGAGGCATTGGAGTATCTGTAATTTCTTGAAACAATGGAGACAAAAAGTAGTCTACAAAATTTTTGTAGTTCCTATTATTACAAAGCATTCTTATCTTATGGTTTCACTCATTTACTAGAAGTGGAATACCATCAGTCTTATGGAATGTAATCTCAATTTTTTTTCCCATTTCCATAAATTTTTTACTATCTTTATTTGCACAAGTAGGTTGTGAATGTGAATGTCTTAGTGGGACCTCCTTTATTCATTGAAATTTATTTCTACATGGTGTTTGCAACATTCTCAATAAATCTATATTTAACAGGTGGACTAGCAAAATGGATAGTATATAACATTTCAAGGAGGCTTGCACCCACTTCCCTATTACTATCCAATCCAAGGCAAATTGCTAACATCAAGAAAGTCTCCTAAGCCCATGTTTTAAAAATATTAATATCATAAGGAGGCCTATGATCCTATTGGATTTCAATGCCTTCATGTTTTATTTTTTTGAGAAAATCATTTTTTTTATGTTATGTGATTCCTTCATACTGACTAGCTAGACTTTCAAGGTCAACAGGGATCACTCCAAAATTTTATGCAGTGCCAGTAAACCCTAACAATTGACCAATTTCTTCTGCAGTAATGTGTAACACTACTTCCTAGCTATCTTTCTTGATGATTTCTTTTGCATTGTCATCATAATTTTGTGCGCAAGCCATTATAAATTCTGGGCAAGGGAAGACCTCAGGCAACATCATGCAACCCAATCCACTAATCCACGACACCCCCCAACTAGGGTATTTTGGAGGTCCAAGATGTACGTTGATGTTTCCCTTACTCTCAGATGAATATCTAAGTCTTGATGTAAGATAACCATAGATTACAGGACCATAAATATCATGGTACTCATTAGTTAAACCTTGGGTTTTAATTAGTTCGACATAGTCTATTTTTTTTCTTTCATATTCTTCTTAGGGTTATTGCTACTGTTGGTGGTGGACATGCTTGTAAATAGACAACCCTAAACCTTAAGAAATTAAAATTATAGAGTTTACCTTAAGAAATTATAATTATAAAATATCTGGAAAGCCTGTACCTTACCCATAATTTGAATAGCCGAAGAGGAAATTTGAAAACCAGGTCTGTTAAGAAGAAATAGAAAATCCTGCCCTTGAGTGTCGAGTCCCCACTCTTGATTCAAGAAATGAATGTGTTTGTGATCAGACAACGGTCATTTCCACTAGGACATATTATACTTTTTTATTTAGTTTTACACATGTTAGGCATTTATTTTAATGTAATGATACCCACATTCCACGTAGTGATGAATACTTGCCTTTTTCCTTTTTCCTTTTTAGTATTGTAATTTAAATATTGAATAACATAGTAAAAAATATTATATTTATTTATACCATTAAATTAAAATAATAATTATATTTACATGCGAGGCAATTATTTTAATGTAATGATACCCACGTTACACGTAGTGACAAATATTTACATTTTTACTTTTTCAGTATTACTATTGAAATTTAGATATTGAATATCATAGTAAAATATATTATATTAATTTTTGGTATTAAATAATAATTATATTTACACATTTTAGGAAATTAATCTCTTCGTCAAAGAGAACCAACAAATAGTATTACACATTCACAAGATGATAGATATTTTTAAAGACAAATAACAAAACCCTTAATATTGTTATTCATGTAAGACACAAAATACATTGTGGAGACAATTTATGCAGAAATATTGATGATAGATCATAAAATAATTGTGAATACAACTGTCCTCTTTTCTTTTGACATGTTTTTGTTTTATATGCATGGAAAAAATGTTCCCACAATAGAACTTGAAATAGAAAAGACAAAATAAATAGACTATGCACCAAAACCCTTGATGAATCACCAAAATGAAGAATAAAAACTATTGGAAGTACAACCACTTGAGTCGTGCCACCATCAAATTACTGAGTGACCTTGAAGATGCAAAACTAACTAGAAGAGGAGCTCCAAAAAGTATGAGGAGCTCTAGAAAAGGAGCTCCACAAGCCACAACGCTAGTAAAGCTAGAGGAGGACCTCATCAAGCAATGTTGTAATGAGAACAGGGATTCCAGCTTAGGCAATCAATTTGAATTTAACATGCTCTTTTCTAAAGCCGGCTATCCCCTACCATCATTGTTCTCCTCTCCTCTCCCATTTCCTCTCAATCATCAAATAAACAAGGGTCGATGATGATTGGTAGCTTTTGAAAGGCCTTTTGCAACTGTAGCTAACTTTCAATATCCCTTTAACTATCTTCTGGATTTTCAATATCACTTTAAATATAAGACATCTCATTGTAGTATCCTCCACCCGATGCCATAGAATTTACATCTTGTGCATACATAGTCCATACCCACATATGAGCGCTCCATTTTTGAAATAATAACTGAACAAACACAGGTTGGGATTGTAGACACTTAAATTAATTATTTTATTTTAATTAATTTAACTCTCCCAATGAATAATTTATTTAATTGTGTTAATCTTTATTCTTCTCAATATTAATTAAATTAAATTTAATTAATATTGTCACTATAGTCCAATGATTTATTTATTTAATAAATCAATTCTCCCCCATTCTTCTAAGGTATCCACAATTAATTCTCCCCAAATCTCCCCTTTAATTAATTAACCCAAGTGATTCCTACAAATCACCTTTTCCTAATCTATCATTAGCCTAATTAATTCATCTAGAAGCTCTCCTAATCCCACTTATGATTATTCCTCTAATTTTTAATTGCCTCCACTCATTCTCTCTCCTAGTCAAATCCTCCTACAAATCCCACTTGCCCTAATCTCACCTAATAATTCTTCTAATATCTTCTCTAATGAGTTGCTAGTGGCTAGTCCTCATGATTAGCCACAAAGTCAACTCCTTGTCCCTCACTCAACCACTTTCCTTAAATAACTTCTCACATCTCTCTATGCATCTTCCCATCCAACTACTTTCCTTAAATGCTCTTTTCCTAGGTGAATGTGAGATTTTCAAAAATCTCACATCCCTCTAGGTATCCCTTCGCCCAAGTAATTTTTAATTTCTTTTTATTTCTCCAATCCCCATGCTCCCCTTTTTGGAGAATTTTTAATTCTCCTTCTCATCATACAAGGAATATTTTTATTCCTTTTGTCTTCCCTAGGTGCATTGGCAAGCCTTCCCAATGAACCTTGAGGAGTGTGGAGACAAGAAATGTCTTTATGGCATATCTCTTGGACTCCACACTTGTCTTGTCAACTCCCCTTGATCCATGTGTGGGCTCACATGCAATCTATGAAATGGCATATCTCTTGGACTCCACACTTTTCAACTTCCAACTATTAACATCCATCAAGCTTGGACCAACTTCAACAAGGATACAATATTTTTCTGCACTTCGGGCTCTACAGATCTCAAGAGGGTAATCCCTTCAGTGAACTTCTTACTCTTTGCAACAATACTCAGGAATCTACTGAAAACAAAGCAGATTATCTCATAAAAGGACTCAACAAAAAGGGAGAATGCTCAAGGATGGAAAGTCCTTCAATGATCCTCAACCTTAGGCTAGAGCATGAGATGGGTGGGACAACTTTCAGAAAATACATAAAAACTTAACAATGATATTCTAATATTTTAAAAGATTTGTAGAGATTAGTTAAAACTGAAACAAGGCTAATAAATAAAGTCAGTTACAAGAAGTGATTAGTGCCTTAATCCATTGGGCACCTGAAAGATATAAAATGTAAACCTGAAAATGTGATAGATTTTAATCTGATAACATAAGATCTAAGATGATATTGCCTTACAATATATCTCATTTGTGACCCCAACCCAAAACTACTTATCTAAAATCCTTGCACAAGCCCTATCAATCTGCAACTCTATTTAAGCAATTTTAATTGACCCCTTGGGTCGAAGCATAAACAAAAAGCTACATACATCATAACAATGCACTAAATGAAATAAACCCTTGATCTATTTCATTTAAAAATTGATAGAATCATGAAATGGAGAGAAAAGAGTTGAAATTCTATTTTATTTAAACAAAATGCTATCTTTGTCACAAGATAAAATTTACATATAAATCCTTCAAGAACTTGTGCAGAACTTGACACTAAAACATTTCTTTATTTACTCTGTAAAAGACTTTACAACTTGTTTTCTTCACCTAGACTCACTACTGGAAATAGACTAGGAAAAACCCAAGGAACAAGAAAATTGAACCTACAAGACATTCCCAAAAAATTTGAACCCGTCTTCTGGCCATGATTTCCCTTTTTATAGAAGAAAGAGACCAATAAGCTTTCAACCAGAAGAGACACCTCAACAACATATTTATTCTTGACAATTAGGCCCAAAAGGTCGTATAATATTCTGTTACAGAAATATTTCCATATCCATGTGCTGGCACCTGTGAATCATCATTCTTAATTGAAAATTGGTAGGAGCAAAACCATTTGAGTCATGTCATTATCACCTTGACACCTTCAGATGGAGTGTGCGATATTGTGCTTTTATCCTATAGAGCATTTCCCTTCTAGGAAAGGAAACTGGGTCCCGACAAGAAGAAAAGTCACCTCTAAGCTAGAGGAGGAGCTTCAACCTTCATGCCCAGGATCAGAGAAAGTGGAAGGAGGAGCCTTAGGGGAAACATAATATGTTGGGAAGGGGTTGCTGCTTCCATGCAGCCACATGGATGATTTGATGCCAATCCCTACACAAACATGTTCCTTTTTAATTCCTCTGCGGGCTCTCTCTCATAGCCCCTTGCCATCCAGTGACAAAGTAGAAGCAGAGGTTGTGCCATGCGTGGCCTTTCTTCATAAGAAAAGGCTTTCATGCCCCCTTTGTCAATCCTCCCCAGTTTCACATCCCCTCTGACAATAGACATACTCACACATGAGAGAAAACATCCATCTGGTATCACAGAGCATATAGAAACTCCATTTACAACCTTTCTCAAACATAATTCCCCTTGCAGAAGAAAGAACTGCACTCAGAAAATGGAAACGCTTCATTTTCTCCTACTAGTTTAGTCACCACCTTGTTGTATTTATAGTTAAAAAATGTTCATCTAGTAGTGTCTATTCATAAAATATCATCACTTTGGTGCTTTTAATTAAACCTGCTAGCTATGGACACTAGAAATCATGCATATCACATCCACTATATTTTCCTGTCAAGGTTCATATGATGCAAGTGATTTTATTTTGATTTTATTCTACCATGGGTGTATAGTCTTCTTCTTCAAGATTCCTACTAACAAGCAAATCTCTGAATTCATCAAAGAGCTCGTGCTCCATCACACCTAAATGTGAAGCTTATCCCAATCCTTTCACATCTCTAAGATATTGTCCTTGCCTTGTCGAATCAGTCCTTTGCTCAATAGAAAATTTAAAAATAATCCTCCTAGATTGATTGGACATCTAAATATTCCAACTTGTCATTAATCATCCTGAGTCGATAAGTCTATATCCTGTTTATCCTATCTTTTCCATGCAGACTATGACCAATGTCTTTAGTAATCCTTCTTAATTTGAAATTTGAAACTCAGCCACAGATCTTACCCAACCTAGCAAATCAAACGATCATTATCTGTCGGTGTGGAATTTGACTTTCTATCTGTATCCGTGGACCCACAAAGTCATGACTAATCAGTGCCATATCATCCTTTCAACCAGGCTCTGTCAGCAGCCCCACTGTAAGTCTTCTTGGTCAGCCCAAGAAACGTGGCATCATCTCATGATGCCACAGTCCATAACCTCCTTGCAACTTCCATCGCGGGAATACGGGGGTCGTCAGATCTTTTCACACTTTATTTCTCCACATAATGTTCGTTAACCCTTTTAGAATTAAAAATCAGGCACCTTTTATCTCAGAACATAACATCGTTGTTCATCTTGAACACGTGCCAATAGATAGGACTATTAGTAAACTGGTTTTTACCACTTGAGAACCAGTGATACAAGGCTTCGATAGGTTACACCACTAGCTTGTCATTTTCCATTGAAGACACGTGGCATCATCTCGTGATGTTGCGGTCTTTATCTTCATTGCACTTTCAACCATGGGGAAGCACAAACTGATAGATCCATCCTGTCTTTAGCAACCGACCAAAATATTTAGGAATTTTGAACTTAGGAAAATTATGGGTGCGGGCACAAATATTAAAAGAGACCAACTACAGGGAAATCTTTATGCGACCTACGAAAATAATTTCAAAACCTGGTCCAACGCAACTTATCACTGAAGGAATAAAATGGCCCTGCCCATGGTAAACAACCCTTGGCCTTAGTGGGAAAAAGTAATGACAAAAAATATCGTTGCTAGGGTTTTCTTCACAAGACAAAATAAATTTTTATAAACCCTAAACCCTAGACCTTGAACCTTGACAGAAGATGCAAATAAAACCAAAATGATCAATATTTTAAGTTCAAAGTTGAAAATTCTCATGTAATCAAATTTTCAGAGCTATCGCAATCTTGACCCTCCATATTCAATCAATCCTAACCCTCCATTTCCTCTTTCCTTCTATAAATTGGAGACTCCACTCCTTCATTTTCCATCTCCAAATCAAGTAAGTTTATGTTGCCCATTTGAGTTCAAAACAATCATCCAAGCATCCAAACTATAGCCAAATCCATACTCATCCATCACTTAGTCATTTATCCATCCATCTCATCCTCCCATCAATCATATTGTGCACATTTGGAGAGCCAATCACATATAATCCTAGAGAAAATCCAATCAGGCTGGAGAAGGGCGCTATTCCAACCTCATGACACTCAATTCGAGGAACAGGTGAAGATCTAGGGAGGTATAATGATGTTTCTTGAGTTTGTTTAATTGTTTCATGTATATTTGTGTTCAAATTAACCATTTTCCTCCATACTAGTTTCCCCTTGCTTCATTTTGGCATGCCTGGTGGGACCCACATCCCTTATTTAACGATTTGTGAAGTTTTTTTTGTAAGTTTTGGTCGGAGATATCAGAACAACATGAGCAACTACAATTTGGCATGAGCGATTCAGGATCAGCATGGGCGATAGGGTCTTTGGCGCATGCGCACATGCTTTAGTGTGTGCGCTTTGAATTTGAATCTGTCTAACCCGCCTTTTTGCAGGTTTCCCGATCAGCGTGAGCACTGAGGAAACAACGCGTCTGACTATAGAATTCTTCCATTCACTTTCTTATTCTATTTTCACATATTCTACTTTCTGTTTTACAATTAGTCAGCTAAAAATACATAAAAAAGTAAAAAAAATTTAAAAATAAAAATAAGAAATCCAGTTAATCCTTTTAATTTTATCTTTTTTATTATTTACAAACGTCGATTTAGTGTGAGCGCTCTACAAATAGTGTAAGCGCTTTGTCAGAATCCCGCTCATATTCAAAAATTTAAATTTTCAAAATTATGATAACCTGTTAACCTGTTCTTTTTTGTTTTGGCACGAGTACATGCGCTTCAACGCGACTAATAGGAGAAAAGTGCGACCGCTTGCAGGTATAACATTTTTTTAAAGCAATTTTTGATATTTTTTTGCATTTTCAATTTTCAATTTTTAGACCTTACTGCAGCGCGTATGTAGGCATTTCAACACCTGCATAGGCACTTCAGCGCGACCGTCTGCAAAACAACGCGACCGTCTGTAGAACAGCACGACCGCTATTTCTGCATAATTTTTGTGTATTAATCAAATTTTGTGAGTTTTGCAGGTTTGTCCTATTAGTCGAAGACACATTTTGAGACTACTAACCTATGCTTTTGTAGAATGTTGGTCTAAGATTCTTCTTGTTAAAGAACTCATTGCTCAAAACCATAAAGAATACTAATACATTGCTTTTGTAGGTTGTCCAAGGAGATACAAGCAAACATTGTGTCTTTTTAATTGTTTTCTTAAGAATTAAAATATAATTGGGTAAAAGAACAATGTGTTTTGTGTGTTTGAGGAAAGTGTAGAGGTAGGAGAGTATGCTCTTGTCTATATAGACAATTAGAAATCCAAACCCTTGAAAATTTTCTAGTTTGTTTGTATTCTCTTTACCTTTAGCGGGCCTACCCTCCCAGTCTTTTTGACACACTCGCACAGGAGTTGGTGAGAGGGGAATGACCCAAGTGAGTATGGTTAAAACCCAAGAATTCCAACTCACTATAATAAATAGGCCTCTTGGGATGAACTCAGAGGACAAAGCTATTTGAGAGTTTACTCTCATATCGGGAATGTTTTATGACCTTTAGGTCTCAATCATGTTTGCGTGACTACATCTTGCTTGGTACTTTGTAGGGCTATAGGCCTCAGTTTCGGTTACACGACTACAAGGGGTAGTCTTTGAATAAAAATCCTTACTAAGAGCCCTAGGAATAGAAGTCACCCAGTTCACCTCCAAAAGGTGGATAATCTTTGTGCAAGGGAGATAGTAACTCCCCCAAGAGACTTTCCATATCGTGCCCCCATTAGCATTTGGAGTTGGCCAACATGACATTGAGAGTCCATTGTGTGAGACTCAGTGGCCATATTTGGATTAGCTATTGGGTGTGTACCTAAGTCAACAAGCAAAGGTTTTCCTCCTCAACCAAGTTCCTAGGATAGCATGTTGTTCTTGATGTCTCTATTTGAGTCCATGGCTATGTATTTGCTATGTCTTCTTGCCAAGAGTAGAATTAGCATATCCAAGTCAATATCCTAATCATCTTAGTCCAAGTCCAAGTCAAACTTTTATCACATCATAATCCAAGTCAAGTCTAGTCTAAGTCATAGTCCCTAGTCATTCCCATGTCATGTTTTAGTCATACCCAAGTCATGTCCTAGTTTTCGTCGTAGTCATATCCTAGTCCAATTTGAACCAACCTTAATCAAGTTCAAGTCACACTTTAGTCCAAATTTTCCAACAAGTCAAACTATGTTGGAGCTGCGCTCACCTCATGTTTCATAAGCCTAAGTTGTACAAGCATCCTAAGAAGTCAATCCATCATCTAATCAAGAAGAAGAAGCTCATGCAAGCGCAACTCATTAGACACCAAAAGTTTTGGTATACCAACTGCAAACTCTTGGTCAAGCATATGACTTTTTTGCACCGCTATCATGATTATATTCATGGTCATAGCAATAAGTTTGATGCAAGTGATGAACTAAGAGTATAATCTTTACACAAAGGATCTAGCTTGTCTTTCGATACCAACTATCATCAAAATCAGGGTGGTCGGATACCTTCATACAATTTTCCATTCGAACCTATCATTTATTGAGTCCTTTTCATTCCAAGGATAATCTAGTCATCTAATTCTTCTAATCATCACTATCGCCCTTCTTTGATCTTTCATCACCAACCTTTTCTAAGGACTTAGCACATCAATCAATCTTTAATCAATCATCTTTATTCAAATCAATCCTCAATCAATTGCCTTAATCAAATCATCCTTGAATCAAATCAACCTCACACTGAGGTTTTATTCCTTTTGAAGTTCTATTTAGACCTCATCTTTAATCAATTAATCATTTGGCCTTTGTACTTGGGAAAGAATCCCCCCAAGTACCTTTGCCTCATCCTTTGATTCGATCAAAACTCTTATCCTACTTCTTTATTTTGCTTTGGATCATTTGTCATGACTTGAATTAGACCTCAGTTAGATTTATTTATTATGTCGGATACCTTTTGATTAACTTTTAATAATGATGGATGATATTGTGTGGTTTAGTAACAATGATGATGGTTAGTTATTTTATGATGTTACTTTACTGTTATGATTAATAATACTTAATAATGATGTTTTGTTGATATGATGTCGTTATTTAATAATGATGAATACTAAATTGTTATGATATTTAATGATGTTAATATTTTGCTAGATTTTTTTATGTAATGGGATCTGACGAATTTTTGTCAAGTATAAGTTGCAGGGTAACTGTCGAAGCCGGACATATGACCGAGGAGGGGTTTTTCTAGCTCGCCAGTAGCAACCTAAGTATTGGAACCCTGTGCAAAGTACCTAGTTAGATAAGCAATTAATAAATTAAATTATGGAGTCTAATATAAATTGATAAAATAAAATAAAATTATAATAAAAGGATAAATTATTAAATCAAGCTAGAAATTTATTTACAATATAATTATTTAAAAGAGAGTAAATAAATTTATTAGTTGAGTAATTAAAAATAAAATGTATTGATAATTAATATATAAAACATAAAAAAAAAACTATGTAAGATATAAATAAATACTAAAATTAGAGGACTGATTAAAATAAAGAATGAGATTGCTTCAAGAAATTAATTAAAATACTAGTCAATAAATTTAAATAAATGATCAAGGCATGAAAAAATACAATGTTGGAGTAAACTTATGTACTAAAAATATAGATGACATGCGAGAGCCTAATAATTAATTATTTTCTTAAAAACTAAATCTTTAACAAATTGTAATTTAATAAAATCAATTAATTATTTTGTGAGTTCTAATTTTAATAATTAGTTTTATTTTAAGAATTTAATCATGCAAACAATTAAATTTTATTTTTAGAGAATTCAATGTTTATAAATATAACAATAAACCTCTTATTTGATCATTCCAATTCTTTTTGAGCTTCTTGATTCGTGTGATTGCTATGAAGTCGACAAGGTAGATTGAAAAGATTGTTTGAAATTTGGGAAACACCTTGGATTCTTCTTTCTCACAACTAGGTTCATTTATTTTTCATATTTAATTTGAGTATTAATTTGATCTTTTTCTTTAAAAATTGGATATTGTGGATTTAATGCTTGTGTGTTTGATGTGTCAGTTGTATTGTCAATGCCATCTTCTCGATGTATCCTAAAAAGTAGAAACTAGGTTTCTGGAAAATTTACTGGGTTTTTGCATTTTGAATATTTCTGATTATTGTGAAAATTTCAGAGAAATTGGGATCTAGGGTTTTAAGAAATGACTGAAACATTACGACTGTATTTGGAAAGTCTTGATAGTGGTAAATTCTAACATCAATAATGATTTAAGAATTTTTAAGAAAAGAATAAAAGCAATAAAAATATTTAATATATATATATTAGGAATTGATTTTAAAGATTATATTAACTTAAATAGAGATTCTTAATTTAGAATTATTGAAAATATTAAAATTAAATTTTGATTTGAGGAAATTATATTATAAAGGGAAAATTTATAAAAATTTATAAAGAAAACATATAATAATATTATTCTGACATTAATCCACAGAGGGTTAATTATTTTTTTGTCTATGAGAGATGATTATGGAACGAGAGTGCTTGTTTATGGGCTAACCAGGGAAGGGTGATTTTCTTCACCTCCCCAATAGGGTAATGATGGCCATCATATTTATTTATTTATTTTTCTCCCTGCCATAACACATGTAGTTAGTTCAACCAGGATGGGTTGTTAGTTCTACATGATTGCACATGATTCCTTTACTACCAGTTGGTACCGGCTTGCTAGGATACTTTGTCGTGAGGGACGGGAGCTTATCAAGAGCACCGGGAAGCTTATGCTTCATTTGGTTGGGCGGATAAAATGCCTGGGTCATATGTCTGTCATCCAGTTTGCGAGAGGAGGTTATCCAGGTCAAACGGAGGCGACACATCCAGAGACAAAGAAAGTCAGAGATTCCAGATAAAATTTTATGTAATAATTGAAGATGTATATTTTATTTCATTGTAAAGACCAGAATGGTCGCATGTAGAAGTTATGAAAAAAGGACCTATAAGGTCACATGATGTAAAGCAATAAGAAGTCGCCATGCAATGTAACTGACAAAGAAAAAAAGAAGAAAAAAAGGCTACTAACATACTAACCCACTAACATCCATGATTTACTTTCTTAGATTAGTTTTCATTTACGCATGCATGCATGGTCATATTTAATTATTTGGTAGATTATTTAATTATGAGTATTTGCATGTTAATTTAATTTGTAATAATTTCATGCATACTGTTATCACTGTTTAAAAAATGGGTTTTCCTTTCCCATAATTGGCTATGATTTTGAAATTTTGAATTAGACATGCTATCATTTGCTTCAGCTCTGTGTTAGGTCTTAAGGGTTTAGGGTTTTTAGTTTTAAATCTTTCAATGTTTTATCAAAAAAACCCTCTGGTTCTCTTTCTTCGTTACTTTATCCACTTAAGTAATGGGTCCCAGGTTCGTCGAAAGTGTCCCCCCTTGTCATTTGCCTAGGCGGTCATTTGAATTAATCATAAAATTTTACGCCTTATATATTTCCCCCATAATGTTGTCGGGCCCAGTAAGTGGTGCGCATCTCTTAGGAAGATCTATGGTTTTCGCTATTTCGTTAGGCGAAGTTGCACATGATTTAAGACTCACGAAATGGCGAAAAGGCTTTGCGTTCTAAATGGCGATTTTGGTCCGGTCTAAAGAGGTCTCATTTTGTCCAAGATCCAATGACTAGCGTTATTTCGTAGCCTGAACTTGCAAGGGAAATACCTTTCACGAAATGGCGAAAGCGTTTGGTGGGACCCTACATGCGAGGATTTTCTAAGTGACTAAAAGGCGATCAAGTCCCATTTGATCCGACGGTTTGCATTGTTTCACTGGATGAAAATGCTCGACGGTTATCTTTCATGAAGTAGCGAAATGATGTGGCACTCCAAGTAGACAATCCAGCTAGTCTAAAGAGCGAGTGAAATGGTTGCACATGGCAGAGGCCACAATAGTCAGCGAGGCGGGTCCAAGGGTTAAAAGAAGGTGGGTCCCAGAGGTGAGTCATGTCATGGGATAAGAGGTGACCTGGCAGATGCAGGTGGTAAAAATTAATTGGAACCCTATGTTTTCTCTCGGCTAAGGAAAGACTGACATGTCAGCTCAGAAAGTGACTAGATGCTCGGTGTTTGAGGTTGAGTCGGAGGCCCCATGTTTGTCGGAGTCTGTTCAGATGGTTAAGCACCGTGCAAGTAGAAAATGATCCAATGGCCCATGTGAATTCGCAAGGGTAAGATGCTCATGCTTTATGCCTTGTGAAATGGCAAAAAGGTTTTTCGTCCCCAAAGGTAGATAAAACATAAGGTTAAAAGAGGATCAACTTTGTTTTGATCCAATGGCCGGTGCTATTTCGCAGTTGCGAGATGCTTCAAGGATATGCTTCATGAAATAGCGAAAGAAAAAGAGGTTCGTCCAGGTGTCAAGCTAGATGGTGACGTGTCGGTGGACACGTGGTTTTAGAAGAAGCTGAGGGCCCACCAAGGTGTAACCGGTGGTAAAAGGGAGAGACACGTGGCCAACGTGGAACTAGGCTTGAACGGTTTTCTAAAACCAATGGTTGAGTGCCTCGTGGTAATCAATAACCAATAAAAAGTGGCGTAAGCAAAGCAGAGATAAAGGGCTCCCCTTAAAGGATGGTCATCTCCAATCTGATCCAATGCTTTGTGTTATTTCGCAGCCCGAAGTTGATAGATGTTTAAGCTCCACGAAATAGTGAAAGACCACTAGCAGTCAAAGTAAAGGTGCGGTTAGTAAAGATGTCGGCGGTCTCGATGAGAGTTAAATGCTGAGTAGTTATAATTCCATCTAACCTTTGGTGTTGTTTCGCGAAGGAGAAGTGCTCGAAAGATAAAGTATGCAAAATGGCATAAAGGAGGTGGGGCCTAGAGTGGAGGAAAGATTGTCAAGTTAGTATAACAGCTGATCAAGTTTCTTTTGATCGGACAGTTGGCGTGATTTCACTTAATGAAATTGCCTGAAGGTTATGCTTCATGAAACAACGAAAGAGAAAAAGGAAAGAATTGCAGGAATGTTGTGGCTCGTTGGAGCGAAAAATACGAATTCTCTCATGAATTCAATACTGAAGGGACGGCTGAAGCATGCAGAATCAATGTTGCAGTTAAGACCCTGGGTACCATATATGATCTCCTGTCGATTGAGTAAAGGTATTATTCAAAAGAATTGTTTTAGAAAAGGAGATACATAGCTTTTGTCTTTAGATACAGAGCGAGTCAATTCAGTTGCAGAGAAGATTCCTTCGAGCTAAAATCAGGTTTTCTTGTACTCCTGTGTGGTAATTGCTTTGTAGTGTTTTAATTAAGGTCTTGATTTATCGTTGAACCATTTGGGGGTAGTATTTTGATTGCTTTCATTTTCATAATGGCACCTAAGAGAGAGTTTTCTGGGAAGGTTAATTATCAGGATAGGGCCATTTGTGATGATTTTGTTAAGTAGTTGACGTTGTCAATTAACCAGGCATCAAAAGTAAAAGAGTTAGTGCTTAGAGCTCCTCGTTTGAAGATAGGAGAAGGACTATATGATAAGGGCAACTGGTTGAGAGATCCACAGGTTAGATTATCTGGGTTGGGGTTATTCAAGGTTGGATTTGGAATGAGGAATTCTCCGGCACCACAAAATAGCATCTGGAAATTAGATGTAGGGAAGTTGGTAGTTCTAGGGGTATTCATGGACATGGATCTATTGACTCAAATTGCACATAATTATGATCCAGCTACAAGAAGCATTAGGGACATAAATGGAAAAGCCCTTATTGAAATTAATAATGAAGAGTTCAGGAGTGCTTTTGGGCTCAATGAGTTCACAAATTTTCTGGAACCCATAAAATCCAAATCATTAGCTCAAATATATAGTGCACAAAGGAATCATCTTAGGAATGGGCCTCTAAAGGAATTTTTTGTGAAGATAGGTGGGTTGACAGTTGTATGACCCAACACAGAAGAGCCCTTCTCATTGAATCTATTCACCCTCAGGGCTAAGGGAATGTATTGGTCACTCTACCAAGTTTTGGGAGAAGATGCTGAAGCAAATATGCCCAATCACTACTTGCTAATGATTGCTCAGATTTTGAATCCTTCCCTTGCAGTAACATTTGATTATGCTTCTTTCATTATTGATGTTATCCATGGAGGGTTAATAGGAATAAAAAATGGGAAGGTGGATAGGCCTTTCGGATGGTACTCACTTCTTATGCATCTATTTCTGTTCAAAGGAGGTGATTACTTTGCTAGTGGATTGGACCTCATCAAAGAGAAGGAAGGAGAAAAGATGCCAGTGCAACTATGGAGTACTATCTTGTCATGGGATAGAGAGGATGCCAGTTTCTTAAAATTTGATAAATATTTTACATCCAAGATTAGGACTCTCCTCTGTTCAAAGAACCCAAGAATCCCCAAGGTTCTTTTGGAGTTTGTTAGACCAAAAGAATTTGCAGAGAGCATAAAGATTGTTCATAATTGGGGTGACATTTATCTATACCCAGTCTCAATAGTTTTCAGAGTTTTTGGTTTTAAAGGCACTCCATTCTTGTTGCCCTATCAGGTCCCTCTCAAAGTGGGAATTGCAGAAGTCCTCAGATAGATTGGTAGTGTACAAGAGGCAGAGCTGACAGGCAGGGGTAAAGGGACTATTTTCCCTACGGTTACCATAGCCCATCAATTTATAATAACCAAGGGAGGTTGGAATTGTTTTGAAGACTTTCTCAAACCCTATCATTTGTCAACTGGAATATCCAGTTGTGCAGATCCACAAGACTTCTTCAGTGACATTTTTAGAAAGAGGGCAGTGTGTAGAGGAAGACCCCATCAATTTTAGTTTCCTGACGACCTCATTAGAAATGAGTTTGATTTGGATGAGCAGGAACTAAGGAAAGAGAAATGGGTGGCTTATAAGAAAGCCTTAGACTTTGTGCATCAGTTTGATGCCAGCTATGACCCATTGTCTAGTTTTTTCCCTCTGGAGGAGAAAATAAAGTTTTTAATTGTTTGCTTTGAGGATGTGATGCAGACCCTGAAGGAGAAAAGGGAAGATGTGATTAAAAGAAACCCTGAAAAGGAAAGAATGATTCTAAGCAGGTCTACCTCCACCAAAGCAATCCCTCCTCGTGATTACACACTACATAAGAAACCTAGTTATAGTGTGTTGATGCCTGGAATAGGGGAGCCCTCTACCTCCAAAGGAAAGAGGAAGATACAAGATGTCATTGACATCCAAGAGAGCCCTAAAAAGAAGAGAGTAGGAAAAGAAGTACAACCTGATACACCTTTGTACTCTCCATCCCAATCCCCTATCCACATAGGAGATGAGCAAGCAGCAGCTGAGAAACTTTTACAATTGGGCAGTTTAGGGGAAATTGCATACACATATGATGAGGTAGAGGAAGGAATGCCAGAAGAACCCCTTGCCGCTGAAATGAATATTACTACCACTAAACTTAAAGGCCAGGAGTTGGATCCTGAGATAAAGCAAGCCAGTGATGACTTCTTGGCTGACAACAATTTTGTTACTTCAAGAGCATTTATGCAGTTTTTATGGAAACAAAACATAGATAAATACAATGCAAGATGCGAGAAGAGAAAAGGTGAGCAGCCTAGCAAAGATCCAACTCTGGTAGAGGAAGAAATAAAATAGGAAATGATGGAAGAATTTAAGACCATCACTCATGAGCAAGGAAGAGATATGGTGGCACAAGCTGGAGTGCTTATTCTCCCTGAGTGGGACATAGCAAATGCCCTAGTACTACAGGCAGTGAGGAAAGAAACTAAGCCCATGGAGGGAATCACTTTCAGCAAGGATAATGCTGCACTCATCATGTGGTCTCTCAAGAGAGATGAAAATAAGAAAAGCAAAGATACCCAAAGGTCAAGCTACCTTGGTGGAATGATAGTAAAGAGAGTGTAGAGCGCAGGGGTGGTAGAAGTTGCTAGTAATGTGTTAAAGATTGAAAAGTTTAGTGTTGCAGTAGCAGAAAAAGAGGCCAAGGAGAAAGAAGATCTCCAAGTCAATTTGGAGACAATTCTGAAGGCCTATAATAGTGTTAAGGAAGAGGTAAGAGGTAGAGATAACATCATTGCTAAGCTGCAAAGCCAGTTGACAGGACAGTACCATCAAGGTGAGTCTTCAACACTGATGATCTACTCTTCTCCTGCAAGACCTCCACCTACCAGTCCTATCATTGAGTTTCCACCATCTCTAGCACCCTCCAACTCCCAGATGATTGAGATTACTCCTCAAGAGTTAGAGAATTTGAAACAGGCTCAGGCCCTATATGCCAAGAAATATGAGGATAAAGTAAGGGCTACTATTTCAAGTTTTGCAGATACAATGAGTGCCTCATTGCTATATAATAACATAAGCAAGATTTTAGATATGAGGAATGAGCTCTATGGAGATAAAGCCATTCTGACACCTATTTTTGACAAATGGAGGCCTCGAGAGCAGGACTTTGAGTCTATTTGTGCATTTTATGATGAAGTAGGGGCCAATCCTATCATCAAACCCACTTGTGATACCACCAAGGATATAGTGAAATTAGCAGAAGGGGTGGATAATGTTGATAGGAAAATTAACTTGTACAAAAAGGAGTATACTGATCAGGTTTTTGAGTTGCTCCCAGGAGTTTTTGCTAGCCCAGATCAACTGAAGGACAAACAAGTGTGGCTCAAGGAATTAGAGGCCAAACTGTCAGCCAGGATTAAAAAAATTGTTGATCTAGATGATGCTTCCTTCTTTGTTGTGACCATTCAGGAGATAGAGAAAATCAAGTCTCATTATGGTTTTCTCAATTCAGAAGTCAACAAGATGAGAAATTCCTAGAAAAGGGTGACCAAGGCTAAGACAAAAGTGATTAATTTCACATGGCCCATTGATGATGTGTATAATGAATGGATAGCAAAATATGCCATCCAGGATGCAGAGCAGTTAGAGGGCATTCCTGAATAGTTAGAAGAGGTTGTAACTGAACAGCAAGTTGAAGAAGCTGCAGAGGTCGAAAAGGACTTGAAACCATTTTTGCAAAAGTTTTTGTAACTTCTTCTTGAGAAGCAATAATTGTAACAAGATCTCCTAGGAAAGTCCAAAGCTATGTGCATCCATATTGTTATAAATGGATACCAGGACTAATGGAAAGAGGATCGCAAAGAATGGTAAGAAAACGCTGCAGAAATTTATCTGAGCTTTTCTAAGTGTAATGGAGAATATTCAAAAGTTTTTGTAATACTCTCTTGAAAATATATCAATATATAGACCATCGGTTTTGAGTAAGACTTTGTGTCGTCTTCAAATGTGTTTACAGTTGTTTATTGTTTCATTCTGAATAATCCAGGGTTATTTTGTTTGAATGGGGATTGTAAGGCAATTTTCAGTAGATGTGCTCGCTAGCTTTTCTCTTTAGGAGGGAAATTAAATATGCAAGGATCGCCTCTACCAGTAAATTCTTCATAGGATATTTTGAATCTTGATGAGCATAGTTTGATTTGGTGTGCATAAATTCTCATGTATGTCAGGCATATATAGGGATTAACAAAAGCCAATCCAATGGGATGTGTAGAGACATTCTATTTGGGGAGTATTGTTTGAATTTTGATGACTCTATGACCTTGGATAAGGCACTGGTATAGATCAAGGTTGTCTATTGCATGTTTTGTAGATCAAAATACTGAATATGAGTATAATTTTCATTCCTTTGTTTTAGTTGGTTTCAAGGTGATTAGATCCACTGGTTTTCTAGACTGGTTTGTTGTGGAGTTATCTTTTGAAAGTTTGAATTTAGTTCAGAAAGGTATACTCGCCTGGACTCTAAGTAAGTCCGAAGTGTAGAAGGTTAAATCAAACCTTGTCATATGTTGTCCTAAGAGTTTCCTTCCCTTTAATATCTCTTTTGCACAAAGTTTAAATCATTTTATTATAAGGATGTTGAGGTGAATTAGATTTTGGAGAGAACAAAAGTGGCAACTCTACTGGGGAGAGTCACATTATGGATCCAAACGTAGATTTGTACTTAAGTTTGTAAAAAAAATCATTGTTTTTGTGGATTTCCTGCGTATTGTTCTAAAAGATCATTCCATAATTACCATAGTCTTATGGGTGGCGACTCTATTATATTGGAACCAATCCTTGTGAATTGTAAATCATTTCAAAAGAAGACAAGCGTAATGCAAGGAGGAAAAAAGACTAGGTCATTCATGAAGAAGCATCCTCGTGAAGCTTTGCAAGAAGGTTTACCAAAGCAGTCACGGAGAGGTCAGAAGAGATCTGTGTTACATGAGCCATCAAATGTTGCTTGGGTACAAAAGAACAATAATACTGGTAAGATGCTTGATCAGCCTATTTATGCAAAGTCTAATTCATCTTCTAGAGATTCAGAACATGATATATTAGGTTTCCATTCAGGATTGTTTGGAAATATTGATAATGCACCTATTTTAAATCAAGATTTGTCCCATGTTAGTGTTTCTACAAGAGATAGGACCAGTTAAAATGCAATTAGACACTCTGTGCCTAGAACAATAGATGGAAACATTAGTTTGATTGACATAGACCAAGTCAATATGTCAGACACTGAGGAAAATTTCCCTGATGAAGATAAAGTGTCCCAAGAAATTGAAGATCTGAATAAAAGAGTTCACCATCTAATTTCCCTAAGAGCCCAAAAGGAAGCAAATCGGGAGAAAGAGGTTAAAGCTAAATTAATGGAGAGAGATAGGCTTCTTAGACAAATAGCTGATCTTGAGGTACTAGCCAAAGAAAAAGAAAAAAGTGATGAAGGAGGCCCTATGATAAGAGAAATCCTGATCTCCAAAGCCAAGCAAGCATATAGGTCAGTAGTCCAACCTAACAGGGAAGTATTTAGTGATTCTCAGCTTCCTATGACTAATGTGGATAAAGGAAAACAAAAATGGGTGGATGATGGAACTGGATCTAAAACTGCAGAGGAGATTCTCATAGGTTGTCAGCACGTGAGAGAGAAATGGAAAGAATGAGGAAAGAAAAGGAGGATCTCCAAATGGAACTAGAGAAAGCTGAATTAGAAGCAGCAAATCAGGAAGTAAAAAGAAAAATTAGTTACTTAAAGGCTCCCCCTATCACTTTCCCATCAGAAGATTTGAATAACCTTGATCCTCAACAAATTTCCCTTCCCCTTGTTAAAATTCAACCTGCAGTACCTGCTAATACAGCATCAGTGAGTCAAATCCCTATGAATAGTCATCACACCCAAATATCTCAATCTCCAATTCCAAAAATTAGAATGAACATGGGAAATAATAATGCTATTACCCCTTTTCAGAGGAGACCAATCAATTTAGAACAATATAGACAATTGTTCTTTGATGGGATCCCAGGATATCCCAATCATGTTCCTACTGAGTTAAGAGACAGACTCCATAAATTTGCTGGGAACAATGCCATTAGTGCTAAAGAACATCTGAAATCTTTTGGAGATTTAATAAATGATTATGAGATAGTCGATGAGGATGTCATCATGAAACTATTTGTTCAATCCCTAGTTGATGATGCAAGAGATTGGCTCAGAGGTCTTCCAGTTAATAGCATAGGGTCATTTGAGGATTTTTAAAATTGCTTTCAAGAGTAGTATGGTGACAAGACTAATGTGAGCTTCATGCTCAATGAGTTCAATAATATCAGAAAGTCTGATAATGAAATGGTCACTGATTTTAATGCTAGATTCCAAAAGGCTATGCATAGATTGCATCACGTGATAAGATTAGATGATAACATGTGTTTAAATACTTATTACAATGCATTTGATTCTAAAATGGCCTATATCCTAAGAGATAAGAATCCACATAACTTGAGAGATGCTTTTAGAATTGCCATAAATGTAGAAAGTAATAGAAAAGCATCCGGGAAGCTAGGAAGAAGAACAGATGGTAGATTATGGTAGGAAACAAAACACTAACCTAATAAAGTTGCTAAGGAGGATGATAAGATAGAGAAATTGGTTATCAATGAAGGATTTAACCACCAAGGTAAACAAAAATGACAAACCTCATTATAACTGGCAAGATAGACCCCCTAGATTGCATGACATGCCATATAATACCAATTGGAAAGATGGAAAACCCCAAAATGAGAAGCCCAAGACTGCCCAAAATCAGGACACTCCAGATCCCTTGAAAGGGAAAAATGTCCATAATATAGAAAATACTCCATGGTGTGTTGTTTGTGATGGACCACATTCTCCTCATCAGTGTGTAGTGGCTCAGGCTCTAGAAGAATCCATGAGACAAAAAGTCGAGCCTGACATCAATATGTTTGAAAACATCATAGAAAGTGATGAGGAGTCTATACAAAGTGAATACAGTGATGTATTAGATAATGAAAGGTGTGTTCAAGGAAAACTAACCTTAGATTGGCATCCTACATTGAATGTGGTGACAATTGAGGATGAAGAGGTTCATCTTAGAAGGCCTAGTGAGGAAGAAGTCAAAAATCTCACTAAAGCTGCCATTGCCAAAGCAAAACACAACTATAACTTGAGAAGCACCAAGAAGGACACTGATCAGGGTGAACCTGGTTACATGTTCATAAAAGAGACCACCCAAAAGGGAGCAGCAAGTAGTACTACTATTGTTCCTAAGATTGGCCAAGAAAAGAAGGAATAGGTCAAAGATGTACCCAAGAGTACAGATACTAGTGATGTACAAGGAGCTACCACAGTGAAAAAGGCAAGTCAGCTCAAGACAGAAAGAGTTAGAGCTAGTACTGAAATAAGCAATAGTTCTACATTTGACATGGCTCAAGCTCTTACTCAAATGAAGGTCACTGTCCCATTAGTAGAACTACTGAAGATTAAAGAACATAGGGATGCAACTTTGTCTTTATTCTCTAGTATATCTGATAGTGACACAGTCTTACCCATCGGTTCAGCTAGAATTGGAAAAGATCAAGAGTTCCAAACCCTAGAGGTTTATTTTGGAACCACTATCACTCAAGAGCCTTCACAGGTAGACCCTTTCTATGTTACTTTTTTAGTAAACAATCGGTTGATTAAAAATTGCATGATAGATTCAGGAGCTGCTGCTAATGTAATGCCTTATGGTGTTATGAAAGAATTAGGACAGTCAGTAACCATCGTGTATGGGAAATGTTATGCCATGGATAACAGGGAAGTACCTGTGATAGGTACAATGAAAGATGTTGAGGTAAAAATAGCAGCATTCCCTGAGGCAACTTATAAAATGGATGTTATTGTTACTGATACCAAGCCCCATTATGGTATGTTACTTTCCAAGAAGTGGGCAGCAGCAGTAGGAGGAAATGTTCAACTAGACTTATCTTATGCCACCATTCCAATCAATGGAAATCAGGTCAAATTGTACAGAGAGCCACAAGCTCCTAGGGTAATTGAAAATGTAGACCCTAATATGCTCAATTGTATGATTGATGTAGATCTTGATAATTTTAGACTTCAACCAATTTTACCCCAATTGAAGAATACTGATCCCCCATTGTGGTTGAGTTAGAAGCACAATAGTATGGGTTATGGCAGATGTATTTTGATGGAGCTTGCTCCAAAGAAGGATCTAGAGAAGAAGTTATTTTTGTATCCCCATCAGGTATAACTTTCAAGTATTCATTCTTATTGGCCTTCCAGTGCACAAATAACACTGCAGAGTATGAAGCTCTATTGTTGGGGCTTGAAGTTGCAAAGAAGCATGGAATACAGCCGTTGACAATGTTAGGGAATTCAGAATTGGTTGTATCTCAGGTACGAGCCAAATATGCATCCAAGAATGATAGATTAAAGAGATATAAACATGCAGTTTGGGATGTTATTGAGAATTTTAGTGCATTTTCTATTAATTGGATAGAGCGGTCAAAGAATATTATGGCAGATTTCTTAGCTAATGTTGTTCTGAAGAATGATGATGCAACATTAATCAGTATTTCCACTGTGGAAATAAAATCTAGGCCTGCTATTCTTGATAATGTGTACAATTGGCAAGTTTTCGCTGATGATGAAGACATTCTTAGGTTCATCCAATGTGTTGATCATTATGATGGACAAAAGATTGATTGCAATGCATTGGTGGAGGTGGTTGATAGTAGAGAAATAGTGTTTGGAAATGAGTTGGTCTAGTTGGAAACCAATGAAATACCTAAAGGGCTGGTAGAGATGGAAAGCATGTTCAGTTATAATGATAGTCACTTACATCAACAGTCTACCACCAAGTTGGAAGAGCTAGAGGAGGTAAACCTGGGGACTGAATCATCCCCTAAGTTGGTATACATTGTGAAGAAATTACCCTCTCATGTCAGGACTAACCTTATTAATTTATTGAAGAAGTATAAACATGTTTTTGCTTGGTCTTATGAAGACCTAAAGGCGTATAGACAAGATCTTTTTCAGCATGAAGTTCCTCTACTTCCAGATGCTAAGCCTTTCAGACAGAAACAGAGGCCCATCAATCCCTTGTTGGAAACTAAAATGTAGCAAGAGTTGACCAAATTGAGAGAAGGGGGGATTATCAAACCAATAAGGCATTCTTCATGGGTCTCCAATCTAGTCCCAGTAAGAAAGAAGAATGGGGACATTAGATTGTGTGTAGATTTCAGAAATCTAAATGTTGCTTCTTTAAAGGACAACTACTCTTCTCCCAATATGGAAGCTATGTTGCAAAGGGTAACAGGTTGTGATCTTTTGTCCATGATGGATGGTTTCTCAGGATACAATCAAGTGTTAGTGAAGGACTCTGAATAGTTCAAAACTTCTTTCACTACTCCATGGGGGACATATGTCTATGTGAGAATGCCATTCGGATTGAAGAATGATGGAGCTACATTTCAGAGAGCAATGGATGTAGCTTTCAAGGAGTTCATTAATATTATCATGGTGGTCTATCAAGATGACCTAACCTATTTCTCCAAAAGGGCTGAAGATCATTGTGGACATTTAGAAAAGGTATTCAGTAAAGCCTTGGAATTTGGTGTGTCACTAAATCCCAAAAAATGTCATTTTGGAGTTACTGAAGGAAAACTATTGGGACACATTGTTTCCAAGGAAGTGGTAAGGATAGACCCTGAAAGAATTGAGGCAATAAATAAGGTGTCTGAACCTAAGAATGTAAAAGGTATTCAGTCCTTTCTAGGCAAAGTGAATTTTGTTAGGAGGTTCATTGCAAACTTTGCAGAGATAGTGAAGCCTATCGTCAAGTTGCTCAAGAAGGATACCAAATTTTGTTGGGATCAAGAAGCCTCAAAGGCTTTTGCTAAAATTAAGAAAGCCATTCAGGAAGCACCAGTGCTAAAATCTCCTGATTAAAGTAAGCCTTTTTCTCTATTTTCCTTTGCTTCATATCATACAGTAGCTATAGTGTTATTACAAAAGGATAATGAGGGATATGAACATCCCATAGCCTTCTACAACAAGTCTTTGCAAGCAGTAGAACTGAAATATGAGACCATGGAGAAACAAGCTTATGCTTTGGTTAAAGCTGTCAAGGCTTTTAGGCCATATCTGGTGAATGCAAATGTCATTGCCTATGTCCCACATGCTATAGTTAAGGATATTTTGTCTCAGTCTGAAGTTACAGGGAAAAGATGCAGATGGATTAACAAAATCCAAGAATTTGACTTGGCGATAAAGATTAGTAAATTGGTAAGAGGTCTAGGTCTGGCTAAGCTCATGACTGAGTCTAATCTTATGAATGTTGAAATACACAATGTTGAAACCAAAGATACTTTAGTCACTAGTATTGAAAGACAACCTTGGTACTTAGAGATAGTCAGATTCTTAAGAGATGCTGCATTCTCAGAAGGAATGACACATAATCAGAAAAGAACTCTAAAACTCAAGTCCCAAAAGTATGTGCTCGTTCAAGGTGATATGTTCTGGAGAAAAAGAGATGGAGAATTACTAATGTGTTTGGATGAGTTCCAAGTTAAACGAGTATTGACTGAAATACATGATGGAGTATGTGCAGGCCATTACTCTGCTAAGACCACTGCAGGTAAGATAATCCAGACTGGATACTTTTGGCCTACTTTATTCAATGATGCTCATGCATATGTCTGGAGATGTGACCCCTGTCAGAAGTTTTCATCCAAGCTGAAGTATGAAGGAGCCTTACCCCTAATTTTGATTTGAGGAAATTATATTATTAAGGGAAAATTTATAAAAATTTATAAAGAAAACATATAATAATATTATTCTGACATTAATCCGCAGAGGGTTAATTATTTTTTTGTCTATGAGGGATGATTATGGAACGAGAGTGCTTGTTTATGGGCTAACCAGGGAAGGGTGATTTTCTTCACCTCCCCAATAGGGTAATGATGGCCATCATATTTATTTATTTCTTTTTCTCCCTACCATAACACATGTAGTTAGTTCAACCAGGATGGGTTCTTAGTTCTACATGATTGCATAGGATTCCTTTACTACCAGTTGGTACCGACTTGCTAGGATACTTCGTCATGAGGGATGGGAGCTTATCAAGAGCACCGAGAAGCTTATGCTTCATTTTCTTGGGCGGATAAAATGCCTGGGTCATATGTCCGTCATCTGGTTTGTGAGAGGAGGTTATCCAAGTCAAATGGAGGCGACACATCCGGAGACAAAGAAAGTCAGAGATTCCAGATAAAATTTTATGTAATAATTGAAGATGTATATTTTATTTCATTGTAAAGACCAGAATGATCGCATGTAGAAGTTATGAAAAAAAGACCTATAAGGTCACATGATGTAAAGCAACAAGAAGTCGCCATGCAATGTAACTGACAAAGAAAAAAAGAAGAAAAAAAGGCGACTAACATACTAACCCACTAACATGCATGATTTACTTTCTTAGATTAGTTTTCATTTACGGATGCATGCATGGTCATATTTAATTATTTGGTAGATTATTTAATTATGAGTATTTGCATGTTAATTTAATTCATAATAATTTCATGCACACTGTTATCACTGTTTAAAAAATGGGTTTTCCTTTCCCATAATTGGCTATGATTTTGAAATTTTGAATTAGACATGCTATCATTTTCTTCAGCTCTGTGTTAGGTCTTAAGGATTTAGGGTTTTTAGTTTTAAATCTTTCAATGTTTTATCAAAAAAACCCTCTGGTTCTATCTCTTCATTACTTTATCCACTTAAGTAATGGGTCCCAGGTTCGTTGAAAGTGTCCCCCCTTGTCATTTGCCTAGGCGGTCATTTGAATTAATCATAAAATTTTACACCTTATATATTTCCCCCATAATGTTGTCGGGCCCAGTAAGTGGTGTGCATCTCTCAGGAAGATCTATGGTTTTTGCTATTTCATTAGGCGAAGTTGCACGTGGTTTAAGACTCGTGAAATGGCAAAAAGGCTTTGCGTTCTAAATGGTGATTTTGGTCCAGTCTAAAGAGGTCTCATCTTGTCCAAGATCCAACGGCTGGCATTATTTCACAGCCTGAACTTGCAAGCGAAATACCTTTTGCGAAATGGCGAAAACGTTTGGTGGGACCCTGCATGCGAGGATTTTCTAAGTACTAAAAGGCAATCAAGTCCCATTTGATCCGACGGTTTGCACTATTTCGCTGGATGAAAATGCTCGACAATTATCTTTCGCAAAGTAGCGAAATGATGTGGCACTCCAAGTAGACAATCCAGCTGGTCTAAGGAGTGAGTGAAATGGTTGCACGTGGCAGAGGCCACAATAGTCGGTGAGGTGGGTCCAAGGGTTAAAAGAAGGTGGGTCCCAGAGGTGAGTCATGCTGCGGGATAAGAGGTCACCTGGCATATGAAGGTGGTAAAAATTAATTGGAACCCTATATTTTCTATCGGCTAACGAAAGACTGACATGTCAGCTCTAAAAGTGACTAGATGCCAGGTGTTTGAGGTTGAGTCAGAGGGCCCAGATTTGCTGGAGTCTGTTCAGATGGTTAAGCATCAAAGAAGTAGAAAATGATCCAATGGCCCGTGTGAATTCACAAGGGTAAGATGCTCATTCTTTATGCCTTGCGAAATGGCGAAAAAGTTTTTTGTCCCCAAAGGATGATAAAACATAAGGTTAAAAGAGGATCAACTTTGTTTTGATCCAACGGCCGACGCTATTTCATAGTTGCGAGATGCTTGAAGGATATGCTTTGCAAAATAGCGAAAGCAAAAGAGGTTCATCCAGGTGTCAAGCTAGACGGTGACGTGTTGGTGGACACGTGGTTTCAAAAGAATCTGAGGGCCCACCAAGGTGTAACTGGTGGTAAAAGGGAGAGACATGTGGCCAACATGGAACTAGGCTTAAACGGTTTTCTAAAACCAATGGTTGAGTGCCATGTGGTAATCAATAACCAATAAAAAGTGGCATAAGTAAAGTAGAGATAAAGGGCTCCCCTTAAAGGATGGTCATCTCCAATCTGATCCAATGCTTTGCATTGTTTTGCAGCCCAAAGTTGACAGATGTTTAAGCTCCGCGAAATAGCGAAAGATCGCTAGCAGTCAAAGTAAAGGCGCGATTAGTAAAGATGTCGGCGGTCCCGGTGAGAGTTAAATGCCGAGCAATTAGAATTCCATCTAACGTCTGGCGTTGTTTCGCAAAGGAGAAGTGCTCGAAAGATAAAGTATGCAAAATGGCGAAAAGGAGGTGGGGCCCAGAGTGGAGGTAAGACTATGAAGTTAGTATAACGGCCGATCAAGTTTCTTTTGATTGGACGGTTGGCATGATTTCAATTAACGAAATTGCCTGAAGGTTATGCTTTGCGAAACAGCAAAAGAGCGAAAGGAAAGAATTGCAAGAATGTTGTGGCCCATTGGAGCGAAAAATACGAATTCTCTCATGAATTCAATTCTAAAGGGATGACCGAAGCATGCAGAATCAATGTTGCAGTTAAGACCTTGGGTACCATATATGATCTCCTGTCGATTGAGTAAAGGTATTATTCAAAAGAATTGTTGCAGAAAAGGAGATACAGAGCTTTTCTCTTCAGATACAGAGCGACTCAATTCAGCTGTAGAGAAGATTCCTTCGAGCTAAAATCAGGTTTTCTTGTACTCTTGTGTGGTAATTGCTTTGTAGTGTTTTAATTAAGGTCTTGATTTATCACTGAACCATTTGGGGGTAGTATTTTGATTGCTTGCATTTTCAAAATGGCACCAAAGAGAGAGTTTTCCAGGAAGGTTAATTATTAGGAGAGGGCCATTTGTGATGATTTTCTTGAGCAGTTGACGTTGTCAACTAACCATGCATCAAAAGTAAAAGAGTTAGTGTCTAGAGCTCCTCGTTTGAAGATAGGAGAAGGGATATATGATAAGGGCAACTGGTTGAGAGATCCACAAGTCGGATTATCTAGGTTGTGGTTATTCAAGGTTGGATTTGGAATGAGGAATTCTCTGGCCCCACAAAATAGCATTTAGGAATTAGATGTAGAAAATTTGGTAGTTCTAGGGGTATTCATGGACATGGATCTATTGACTCAAATTGCACATAATTATGATCCAGTTACAAGAAGTATTAGGGACATAAATGGAAAAGCCCTTGAAATTAATAATGAAGAGTTCAGGAGGGCTTTTGGGCTCAATGAGTTCACAAATTTTCTGGAACCCATAAACTTCAAATCATTAGCTCAAATATACAGCGCACAAAGGAATCATCTTAGCAATGGGCCTCTTAAGGAATTTTTTGTGAAGATAGGTGGGTTGACAGTTGTAGGACCCAACACAGGAGAGCCCTTCTCATTGAATCTGTTCACCCTCAGGGCTAAGGGAATGTAGTGGTCACTCTGCCAAGTTTTGGGAGAAGATGCTGAAGCAAATATGCCCAATCACTACTTGCTAATGATTGCTCATATTTTGAATCATTCCCTTGCAGTAACATTTGATTATGCTTCTTTCATTGCTGATACTATCCATGGAGGGTTAATAGGAATAAAAAATGGAAAGGTGGATAGGCCTTTCGGATGGTACTCACTCCTTATGCATCTATTTCTGTTCAAAGGAGGTGATTACTTTGCCAGTGGATTGGACCTCATCAAAGAGAAGGAAGGAGAAAAGATGCCAGTGCAACTATGGAGTACTGTCTTGTCATGGGATAGAGAGGATGCCAGTTTCTTAAAATTTGATAAATATTTTGCATCCAAGATTAGGACTCTCCTATGCTCAGAGAACCCAAGAATCCCCAAGGTTCTTTTGGAGTTTGTTACACCAAAAGCATTTGCAGAGAGCATAAAGATTGTTCATAATTGGGGTGACATTTATCTAAACCCAGTCTCAATAGTTTTTAGAGTTTTTGGTTTTAAAGACACTCCATTCTTGTTGCCCTATCAGGTCCCTCTCAAAGTGGGAATTGCAAAAGTCCTCAGACAGATTGGTAGTGTATAAGAGGCCGAGCTGACAGGCAAGGGTAAAGGGACTATTTTCCCTACGGTTACCATAGCCCATCAACTTATAATAACCAAGGGAGGTTGGAATTGTTTTAAAGACTTTCTCAAACCCTATCATTTGTCAATTGCAATATCCAGGTCTGCAGATCCACAAGACTTCTTCAATGCCATATTCAGAAAGAGGGCAGTGTGCAGAGGAAGACCCCATCAATTTCAGTTTCCTGAGGACCTCATTAGAAATGAGTTTGATTTTGATGAGCAGGAACTGGGGAAAGAGAAATGGGTGGCTTATAAGAAAGCCTTAGACTTTGTGCATCAGTTTGATGCCAGCTATGACCCATTGTCTAGTTTTTTCCCTCTGGAGGAGAAAATAAAGTTTTTAATTGTTTGGTTTGAGGATGTGATGCAGCCCCTGAAGGAGAAAAGGGAAGCTGTGATTAAAAGCAACCCTGAAAAGGCAAGAATTATTCTAAGTAGGTCTGCCTCCACTAAAGCAATCCCTCCTGGTGATTACACACTACATAAGAAATCTAGTTATAGTGTGTTGATGCCAACAACAGGGGAGCCCTCTACCTCCAAAGGAAAGAGAAAGATACAAGATGTCATTGACATCCAAGAGAGCCCTAAAAAGTAGAGAGTAGGAAAAGAAGTACAATCTGATACACCTTTGTACTCTCCATCCCAATACCCTATCCACATAGGAGATGAGCAAGCAGCAGCTGGGCAACTTTTACAGTTGGGCACTTTAGGGGAAATTGCATACACATATGATGAGGTAGAGGAAGGAATGCCAGAAGAACCCCTTGCTGCTGAAATGAATATTACTACCACTAAACTTAAAGGCCAGGAGTTGGATCCTGAGATAAAGCAAGCCAGTGATGACTTCTTGGCTGACAACAATTTTGTTACTTTAAGAGCATTTATACAGTTTGTATGGAAACAAAACATAGATAAATACAATGCAAGATGCGAAAAGAGAAAAGGTGAGCAGCCTAGCAAAGATCCAACTCTGGTAAAGGAAGAAATAAAATAGGAAATGATGGAAGAATTTAAGACCATCACTCCTAAGAAAGGAAGAGATATGGTGGCACAAGCTGGAGTGCTTATTCTCCTTGAGTGGGACATAGCAGATGCCCCTGTACTAGAGGAAGTGAGGAAAGAAACTAAGCCCATGGAGGGAATCACTTTCAGCAAGGATAATGCTGCACTTATCATGTGGTCTCTCAAGAGAGATGAAAATAAGAAAAGCAAATGTACCCAAGGGTCAAGCTACCTTAGTGGAATTATAGTAAAGAGAGTGCAGAGCATAGGAGTGGTAGAAACTGCTAGTATTGTGTTAGAGAATACAAAGTTTAGTGTTGCAGTAGCAGAAAAGGAGGCCAAGGAGAAAGCAGACCTCCAAGTCAAGTTGGAGACAATTCTAAAGGCCTATAACAGTGTTAAGGAAGAGGTAAGAGGTAGAGATAGTATCATTGCTAAGATGCAAAGCCAGTTGATAGGACAGTACCATCACGGTGAGTGTTCAACACTGATGATCTCTTCTTCTCCTACAAGACCTCCACCTAGCAGTCCTATCATTGAGTTCCCACCATCTCCAGCACCCTCCAGCTCCCAAATGATTGAGATTACTCCTCAAGAGTTAGAGAATTTGAAATAGGTTCAAGCCCTGTATGCCAAGAAATATGAGGATAAAGTAAGGGCTACTATTTCAAGTTTTGCAAATACAATGAGTGCCTCATTGCTATATAATAACATAAGCAAGATTTTGGATATGAGGAATGAGCTCAATGGAGATAAAGCCATTCTGACACCTATTTTTGACAAATGGAGGCCTAGAGAGCAGGACTTTGAGTCTATTTGTGCATCTTATGATGAAGCAGGGGCCAATCCTATCATCAAATCCTCTTGTGATACCACCAAGGATATAGTGAAATTAGCAGAAGGGGTGGATAACATTGATAGGAAAATTAACTTGTACAAAAAGGAGTATACTGATCATGTTTTTGAGTTGCTCCCAGGAGTTTTTGCTAGCCCAGATCAACTAATGGACAAACAAGTGTGGCTCAAGGAATTAGAGGCCAAACTGTCAGCCAGGATTAAAGGAATTGTTGATCTAGATGATGCTTCCTTCTTTGTTGTGACCATTCAGGAGATAGAGAAAATCAAGTCTCATTAGGGTTTTCTCAATTCAGAAGTCAACAAGATGAGAAATTCCTTGAAAAGGTTGACCAAGGCTAAGACAAAAGTGATTAATTTCACATGGCCTACTAATGATGTGTACAATGAATGGATAGCAAAATATGCCATCCAGGATGCAGAGCAGTTAGAGGGCCCTCCTGAATAGTTAGAAGAGGTTGTAACTAAACAACAAGTTGAAGAAGCTGCAGAGGTCGAAAAGGACTTGAAACCATTTTTGCAAAAGGTTTTGTAACTTCTTCTTGAGAAGCAATAATTGTAACAAGAGCTCCTAGGAAAGTCCAAAGCTATGTGCATCCATATTGTTATAAATGGATACCAGGACTAGTGGAAAGAGGATCGCAAAGAATGGTAAGAAAATGCTACAGAAATTTATCTGAGCTTTTCTAAGTGTAATGGAGAATATTTAAAAGTTTTTGTAATACTTTCTTGAAAATATATCAATATACAGACCATCGGTTTTGAGTAAAACTTTGTGTCATCTTCGAATGTGCTTGCAATTGTTTATTGTTTCATTCTAAATAATCTACTGTTATTTTGTTTGAATGGGGATTGTAAGGCAATTTTCAGTAGATGTGCTCGCTAGCTTTTCTCTTTAGGAGGGAAATTAAATATGCAGGGATCACCTCTACCAGTAAATTCTTCATAAGATATTTTGAATCTTGATGAGCATAGTTTGATTTGGTGTGCATAAATTCTCATGTATGTTAGGCATATATAGGGATTAACAAAAGCTGAGCCAATGGGATGTGTAGAGGTATTATGTTTGGGGAGTATTGTTTGAATTTTGATGACTCTGTGACCTTGGATAAGGCAGTGGTATAGATCAAGGATGTCTATTGCATGTTTTTGTAGATCAAAATACTGAATATGAGTATAATTTTCATTCCTTTGTTTCAGTTGGTTTCAAGGTGATTAGATCCACTGGTTTTCTGGACTAGTTTGCTATGGATTTATCTTTTGAAAGTGTGAATTTAGTTCACAAAGGTATACCCGCCTGGACTCTGAGTAAGTCCGAAGTGTAGAAGGTTAAATCAAACCTTGTCATATGTTGTCCTAAGAGTTTTCTTCCCTTTAATATCTCTTCTGCATAGAGTTTAAATCATTTTATTATAAGGATGTTGAGGTGAATCAGATTTTGGAGACAACACATATGATTTACGCTACTCATGCACACACGTAACTTGAAATCGTAAATAATTATGGTTTGCATTTTATTCATTCCTCATGCATAATTTTAGTTTGTTATTTTTTTTGCATGCACATTTAATTTCTGCATGTAATTTATGAGTTGCATGGTTGTTCAGTTACTTATCTATTACTTGCATGTTGATAATTATTGCTTTTGCATGTGCAATAATGATTAATTTAATTTTTAATTAAAATAGTGAGTTTAAGTTTGGTTTAACTAGGGTTAGGACAAGAAGGTCCTTACATTTTGGTAATAGAGCTTAGGGTTGAAAAAAACTAGGACCTTGAGCCTTCTATGCTAAGACTTAGTTGTTGACTTTCAGGATATCTAGTAGGCCAACATGGTGCAAACAAGGAACAAAGCTGGACCTAGTAATAGTGGACCCAACAATAATGAGAGGTTGGAACATATATTTGAACTACTCAATCATCAGGGTGCCCGAATGGATAGTATGGAACAAGATATACAGAGGGTTCTTAATGGGAATCCTAGGATTGAGTTAGATGAAATACCCAGAGTAGAGGAACTGAGACTACCTAGGGTGGAAGTGGAACCTCCTAGAGGTAGAATATCAGAAGAATTGGGCAAAGACCTTAAGAAAGTGACCCCACCAAAGTTTGATGGGAAAACCATAGGTGATAGTGCAGAGGCATGGATCATAGAGATGGAGAAGTATTTTCTTCTTAGAGACTTATCTGATGAGACTAAAGCTATATGGGTTGCCTACCAACTCTTAAGAGAAGCTGCTACTTGGTGGGACAATGAGAGAGCACAACATAACTTTCAACCTAGAGAACTTACTTGGAACCTTTTCCTTCAACTTTTTCGAAGTAGGGGGCTCCCAACACTTCTTCAATAGTAAGATAAAGGAGTTTCAAAAACTAACTCAAGGAAACATGATAGTGACTCAATACTGGGAAAAGTTCTCACACTTGCTAAAGTATGTGCCACAATACTAGACAAATGAGAACTTTAGAATCCGCAAGTTCATCTTAGGATTGCGACCGCAAATAGGAGCAGAAGTGGAAATGCATAGTCCAGAGACCATGGCAACCACATTTGAGAAGGCAACTATGCAAGAACAAAAGTTTATATAGATATATGAAGCTAGAAATAATAGAAACTCGGAGTTAAAGAAGAGAAAGTTTTAGAACAATAATCAAAAGGATGGAACTCAACATATCAGGAACTTGAAGAGGAACAATACTGGGGATAATAAGGGTTGGAACTTCAATAAGAACTTCAACAATAGAGGAAACAATAATTATGGCAATAATAGGTACCATGATAGAAATAACAATGGGAAGGATAATCCAGAGTATAAGATGGGACCCAGAGGTGGATGTTTCATCTACGGAGGAAAGCATTATGATAATCAGTGTGATCAACGCACAGTGGAGAAAGGAAGAGAAAGACAACCACATCACCAGATTCATGTCGTAGTTGACAATCACCAAGCAGACTTCCAAGCCTCACCTATCCAGCTTGATGGTAAACTTTTTGGTCATGCAATTTCCATTCTTATAGATACGGGTGCTACTGAATGTTTTGTGGATCCTAGAGTTTTATCTAAGTTAAATGTTAAGCCTGGTTATATGTCTGAACCTTGGAATGTTCAATATGGGAAATGGATAGAGCGGAGGGTAGACCAATGTTTGGCATGCAGTGAATTACTACTTCCCAACTTCCTCACTGAAGTAAATCTTTATATAGCTCCATTAGGAAGTTATGATGTCATCTTAGGAATAAATTGGTTGACCAAGCATAAGGCTATAGTAAATTGTGAGGATAAACTTGTGGAGTGTTTTGATGACTTAGGCAATAAAGTAAAGATACAAGGGGATAAGAATCCTTTGCAACTTAGACAAATTTTTGCAATGCAACTTAAGAAGGCCCAAAGGAAAGGTTGTGAAATTTACTCAGTGCACATTAAGGATCTAAGGGAGGATAACACGAGACTTGATACACACCCTATCCTTCAAGAGTTCCAAGATGTCTTCCCAGAGGAATTGCTAGGATTGCCACCTAAGAGGGAGTTTGATTTTACTATTGACTTGCACCCAGGGACTGAACCCCAATCTAAGGCACCTTACAGGATGGAAACCATGGAGTTATATGAGCTAAAGGTGCAATTGCAGGAGTTAATGGACAAGGGTCTGATTAGACCAAGTGTGTCACCATGGGGAGCACCCGTAATCTTCGTTAAGAAGAAGGATGGTACACTTCGCTTATGCATTGATTATAGAATGTTGAACAAAGTCACCATCAAGAATAGGTACCCACTCCCAAGGATTGATGAGTTGTTTGAACAAATGAAAGGTGCAAAAGTTTTCTCCAAGATTGATCTTAGGTCTAGGTACCATCAGCTTAGAATAAGGGATACAGATATACAAAAGACAACTTTTAGAACTCGTTATGGACATTATGAGTTCGTGGTGTTACCCTTTGGGTTGACAAATGCTCCTGCAGCCTTTATGAACCTTATGAATAGTGTTTTTAGAGATTGTCTAGATGACTTCGTCCTGATTTTCACAGATGATATCCTCATCTACTCTAGATATATAGAGGAGCAGGAGAAGCATTTGAGAATAGTCTTGCAAAGACTAAGGGAACATAAGCTCTATGGTAAATTGTCTAAATGTGCCTTCTTCCAAAAGAAAATACACTACTTAGGGCACATCATTTCCAAAGATGGAGTCTCCGTCGATCTTGAGAAGATCAAGGCAATCACAGAATGGCCAGCCCCTCGAAGTGTTACTGAGGTTTGCAGTTTCATGGGGTTAGCTGGATACTATAGAAAGTTTGTAGAAGGGTTCTCTAAGATTGTAGCTCCTATTACTACAATCCAAAGGAAGGGAAGAAAATTTGATTGGATGGAAGAATGTGAGAAAGCCTTCAACTTATTAAAATAGAAGTTGACATCAACACCTATACTTACCATACCTGACCCAAATGGACCATTCACAGTTATCACTGATGCATCAGGAGAGGGAATAGGAGGAGTATTAATGCAAAACAAATAGGTGGTAGCTTATGAGTCCAAGAAGTTGGAGATACATGAAGCCAGCTATGCACCACATGATTTAGAATTGGTTACTATTGTTCATGCCCTCCAAATGTGGAGACACTACCTTTTGGGTAAGCCCTTTGAGCTAAAGACTGATCATCATGGGTTGCGGTACATCTTTACCCAACCAATTTGAATGCAAGGCAGAGAAGGTGGTTAGAGTTCTTAAGTGAGTACGATTTTGGGATAGATTACATCAAAGGGAAAGAAAATCGAGTGGCTGATGCTTTAAGTAGAAGAAGACACCTAGCAGTGATAGCCACCACCCAGACTACCTTGAGACAACAAGTGTTGGATAATCTTCAAGGGGATGAGCACTATGACTTAGTCAAAAATGCCTTAGAGACTAATCCTTCTAACCACCATTTTGATGGGTACATGTTGGAACCAGATGGACTTCTTAGATACATAAGGAGGATGTATATTCCCAATAAAGGGGGATTAAGGGATTTGATCTTAGAGGAGATGCATAACGTACCCTATGTTGGACACCCTGGTGTGAATAAGATGGTTGCAGATATGAAATCGTTATACTTTTGGCCTAGACTTAAGAAGGATGTGGTAACCTATGTAAGGCAATGTTTTGAATGTAAACGAGTCAAGGCTGAGCATATGCATCCGATAGGGTTGTTATTTTTGCACTGTGTATCGAATTACAAGTGGCAAGTCATTAGTATGGATTTTATCCAGGGATTACCTATGTCCAGATATAAGCATGACATGATACTAGTTGTGGTAGAAAAATTGACCAAAGTAACTCACCTCATACCCAAAAATCTTAAGGATGGATCAGTAACCCTAGCACAAAAGTTTGTTAAAGAGATCTTTCGGTTACATGGGGTACCTGAACAATTATTTCAGACAGGGATGTGAGAATGACTTCACGGTTTTGGACCACCCTGAATGCAACTTTGGGGACAAGGTTGAACTTTAGCACAACCTATCATCCTTAGATAGATGGACAGACTGAGAGGGTAAATCAGGTAGTAGAAGACCTATTAAGGATGTACTGTATGGACCAACAGTACAAATGGGAGGATTTTCTTGCACTCCTATCACTTCTCTATAGGCATGGCACCATTTGAGGCTCTTTATGGACGTAAGTGTAGGACACCTGTTAGCTAGGACCAGGTAGAAGATAGAGTTTTAATTGAACCAGAATTACTCAACGAGATGGAAGAACAGATGATATTAATAAAAGCTAGACTTAAGGAAGCAACTGATAGATAGAAGAGCTATGCAGATAAGAATAGGACCTTTCGACAGTTTTCAGCAGGATATAAGGTCTTTCTGAGAGTGAGACCTCAGAAGAGCTCTATTTCCTTTGGGAAATCTTCCAAATTGGCACCTAGATATGTTGGACCTTTTGACATCCTGGAAGTGGTTAATCCAGTTGCTTACCGACTTTCCCTACCACCAACTCTTGCCCGGATCCACAATGTTTTTCATGTTTCATTGCTTTAGCCCTACCATCCCAATATAAATCATATCCTTGATTGGCATTCACTATAGGTATAGGACCCAAGGGTGGTGCTAGTGGAGCCTACTCGAATCATTGATAGGCGTACTATTAAGTTGCGCAAGAGAGAGATCTTGCAATATAAGATCCAATGGGATCAATATTCAGAGGATGGTGCTACATGGGAAAATGCTAAGGATATTGAGCGTTCTTTCCCACATTTATTTTGATAGACTCAGTTATTATTTTTATGCATGTTTTGTTTTGTAATAAGACATCGGGTCGATGTCTCTTCCTAGTGGGGAAGGATGTCATGACTCGAATTAGACCTCAGTTAGATTTATTTATTATGTTGGATACCTTTTGATTAACTTTTAATAATGATGGATGATATTGTGTGGTTTAGTGACAATGATGATGGTTAGTTATTTTATGATGTTACTTTACTGTTAGGATTAATAATACTTAATAGTGATGTTTTGTTCATATGATGTTGTTATTTAATAATGATGAATAATAAATTGTTATGATATTTAATGATGTTAATATTTTGCTAGATTTTTTTATGTAATGGGATCTAACGAATTTTTGTCAATTATAAGTTGTAGGGTAACCGTCGAAGGCGGACATATGACCAAGGAGGGGTTTTTCTAGCTCGCCAGTAGCAACCTAAGTATTGGAACCCTGTGCAAAGTACCCAATTAGATAAGCAATTAATAAATTAAATTATGGAGTCTAATATAAATTGATAAAATAAAATAAAATTATAATAAAAGGATAAATTATTAAATCAAGCTAGAAATTTATTTATAATATAATTATTTAAAAGAGAGTAAATAAATTTATTAGTTGAGTAATTAAAAATAAAATGTATTGATAATTAATATATAAAACATAAAAAAACAAAACTATGTAAGATATAAATAAATACTAAAATTAGAGGACTAATTAAAATAAAGAATGAGATTGATTCAAGAAATTAATTAAAATATTAGTTAATAAATTTAAATAAATGATCAAGGCATGCAAAAATACAATGTTGGAGTAAACTTATGTACTAAAAATATAGACGACATGCGAGAGCCTAATAATTAATTATTTTCTTAAAAACTAAATCTTTAACAAATTGTAATTTAATAAAATCAATTAATTATTTTGTGAGTTCTAATTTTAATAATTAGTTTTATTTTAAGAATTTAATCATGCAAACAATTAAATTTTATTTTTAGAGAATTCAATGTTTATAAATATAGGAATAAACCTGTTATTTGATCATTCCAATTCTTTTTGAGCTTCTTGATTCGTGTGATTGCTATGAAGTCGACAAGGTAGATTGAAGAGATTGTTTGAAATTTGGGAAACGCCTAGGATTCTTCTTTCTCACAGCCAGGTTCATTTATTTTTCATATTTAATTTGAGTCTTAATTTGATTTTTTTCTTTAAAAATTGGATATTGTGGATTTAATGCTTGTTTGTTTGATGTGTCAGTTGTGTTGTCAATGCCATCTTCTCGATGTATCTTAAAAAGTAGAAACTAGGTTTTGGGGAAATTTACTAGGTTTTTGCGTTTTAAATATTTTTGATTACTGTGAAAATTTCAGAGAAATTGGGATCTCGGATTTTAAGAAATGACTGAAACATTATGACTGTATTTGGAAAGTCTTGATAGTGGTAAATTCTAACATCAATATTGATTTAAGAATATTTAAGAAAAGAATAAATATTTTTCATATTTAATTTGAGTCTTAATTTGATCTTTTTCTTTAAAAACTGGATATTGTGGATTTAATGCTTGTTTGTTTGATGTGTCAGTTGTGTTGTCAATGTCATCTTCTCGATGTATCTTAAAAAGTAGAAACTGGGTTTTGAGGAAATTTACTAGGTTTTTGTGTTTTAATTATTTCTGATTACTATGAAAATTTTAGAGAAATCGGGATCTGGGTTTTTAAGAAATAACTGAAACATTACAACTGTATTTGGAAAGTCTTGATAGTGGTAAATTATAACATCAATATTGATTTAAGAATTTTTAAGAAAAGAATAAAAACAATAAAAATATTTTATATATATATATATATATATATATATATATATATATATATATATATATATATATATATATATATATATATATATATATATATATATATATATATATATATATATATATATATATATATATATATATATTAGGAATTGATTTTAAAGATTATATTAACTTAAATAGAGATTCTTAATTTAGAATTATTGAAAATATTAAAATTAAATTTTGATTTGAGGAAATTATATTATAAAGGGAAAATTTATAAAAATTTATAAAGAAATCATATATTAATATTATTCTGACATTAATCCACGAAGGGTTAATTATTTTTCTGTCTATGAGGGATGATTATGGAACGAGAGTGCTTGTTTATGGGCTAACTAGGGAAGGGTGATTTTCTTCACCTCCCCAATAGGGTAATGATGGCCATCATATTTATTTATTTATTTTTCTCCCTGCCATAACAAATGTAGTTAGTTCAACTAGGATGGGTTGTTAGTTCTACATGATTGCACAGGATTCCTTTACTACCAGTTGGTACCGGCTTGCTAGGATACTCCATCGTGAGGGATGGGAACTTATCAAGAGCACCGGGAAGCTTATGCTTCATTTGGTTGGGCGGATAAAATGCCTGGGTCATATGTCCATCATTCGGTTTACGAGAGGAGGTTATCCAGGTCAAACGAAGGCAACACATCCGGAGACAAAGAAAGTCAGACATTCCAGATAAAATTTTATGTAATAATTGAAGATGTATATTTTATTTCATTGTAAAGACCAGAATGGTCGCATGTAGAAGTTATGAAAAAAGGACCTATAAGGTCACATGATGTAAAGCAACAAGAAGTCACCATGCAATGTAATTGACAAAGAAAAAAAGAAGAAAAAAAGGCTACTGTTACTTTCTTAGATTAGTTTTCATTTACGCATGCATGCATGCATGGTCATATTTAATTATTTGGTAGATTATTTAATTATGAGTATTTGCATGTTAATTTAATTTGTAATAATTTCATGCATACGATTTATGGTACTCATGCACACACGTAACTCGACATTGTAACTAATTATGGTTTGCATTCTATTCGGTCCTCATGCATAATTTTAGTTTGTTATTTTTTTTGCATGCACATTTAATTTCTACATGTTATTTATGAGTTGCATGGTTGTTCAGTTACTTATCTATTACTTGCATGTTGATAATTATTGCTTTTGCATGTGCAATAATGGTTAATTTAATTTTTAATTAAAACAGTGAGTTTAAGTTTGGTTTAACTAGGGTTAGGACAAGCAGGTCCTTACATCATTAGTCAATCCTTAGTAGAAAAGAGACTTTGATCATTATCTTAAGGTCTAAATTTTACCCAACTTGGTCATTACCTTGGTTGTGGTTTCATCAACATCTCCCACCTAAAATCCTTATCCAAGGACTACAATGCAATCTTAATCAAACTCGTGTCCTAATCCAAGGACCCCATCAATCAATCTATCCAATTTCATCAAATCCAAATCAAATCCAAAATCCTAGCTAAGTCCTTTCACCAATCCTTTTTCTTCCAATCAATCTTTCTAAGGCTATTCTTGTAGGGTCACAACTTGATCCCAAAATAAAAATATGGCCGAACAACAATATGGCATGCTGGACATTAGTGTCCTATATCAAGACCCCACACAATATCCTACACAAAGTGCACAACTCAACATGGTTGATCAAGATGATCTCTCCCAGGATGTACGAATGTTCCTAGAAGATTCATACAATCAAGAAATGATGGAGAAATTCATCTGATTTAATCCTAGTGATCTTCCAAAGACTCTTATTGAAAATGGAGCTCGCCTTCCCACTGATTTCAATAGATATATTCTTGATCAACAACCGCAAGGAGAATTTTCTCCTGCTCACATTGTTACACCTACTCTTCAACCTCAATCAATCGCGCTCCTACCTAACATTCAACCCCAATCAATAGCACCCACGATATTCATCCCCGTGATCTCCATCCCACCTCATTCCTTCTTAACATCCATGCCAATATCCAATCTGATCACATCTATCCTCCAACATGCTTCTAAGCCATCTTATTCTACCCGACCACATGTCCTTATTCCACAATCCTCCATTCCTCTCAACAATATTGCAAATTTCATCCATGCTTCACTTCCTCTCATCACAGAAATTCAAGGGTCACAACCAATTGTCACTCAAGTCCCCGTGACATTGGTCATCACATCTCACATCCCTGCTTCTTCATCATATCAATATATTAGTGGTGGTGGTACACCTTCCATGATCATCCAATATTAGGGGCAAACACAATCCATCATGTCCAAAATCTGCAACAAGATATCATCAAGGAAATCTAGGACATGAAAAACATCATCAAAAACATGAAGGAAGGGACTAATGAGAGAAAACCTTATTCGTTTGAGGAATTTTGTCCTTGTTCTTATGACCCGTTGATATTCGTCGCTCCTTACCCACTAGGGTTTGAGATGCCTAAGTTCACGAAGTATGAAGGCCAAGGGGACCCCCGAGACCATGTTTGTGAGTTTCATATCTTATGCCAAGAAGTATTCTATAGAGTTTTATATCTTCATAGGATCTTCCCTAAGATTCTCAAGGGAGACTCTCTTGCATGGTTCTCGTCCTTGCCTCAAGGTTCTATCACCTCCTTCCCAGACTTAGCAAAAAATTTTGTGGCCCACTATGCTTATAACATTGTCAATGTTGTTTCTATGATGGACCTTTGTAATACAAAACAGAGACCTGGAGAAAATTTTGCTAACTTCTTGCAAATGTGGCAACACCTTATCAAGAAGTTTCAGTGGGATATGTTAGAACATCACCAAATTGAATTATTTCAAAAAAATATGGTGCCCAAACTATCAAAACCCTTGACATCTCAATGCATAAAGTCTTTCCAAAAGTTGACTGACAAGGGCCTAGCCCTTCAACATGTCTTGTTAGAGGAAGGTACCCTAAAGCATTATCAAAAATCAAGTCATAAATCCTCCTCTTATAACAATGACAAACCAAAATTCTGGTTTAAAAACAAGAACGTAGTCAATGATGGTGTTAATGATGCAAAGCGAGTTCAAATCGTTGCCGCTCCTCTAAAGCCCACCACTACTAATCATCAATTCAATACTCATCAAAAAAATCAAAATCAATACCAAAGGCCTCCCAACAATGTTTCATTTCAGGGGCGACCACACTGATCCAACAATAAGACTCCAAGAGAGTATACTCCTCTTGTCGAGCCCATTGAAGTTGTGTTCCAAAAGCTTGTCCAAGCAGGTGCAGTCATTTTTACAATAACTCATCCATTTGATCCTAATCAACCCAATCCTAGGTGGTACAATGAGGATGAGTATTGTGAATATCATCGTATTAATGGGCATGATACACAAAAGTGTATGAAGCTAAAGATATACATACACGAGCTCATTGATAAGGGTGATATTGAAATAGTGACAACAAAACCTGATAATAACAATGACAAACTCAAGATGTACAAAGAACCTTTCCTGAAGCATAACAAAGGAAAGGGATCATCATTTGATGTTGTGAACTATGATTACACCAATCATATAATAGGATTTGACTTATTAGTGGGTCACATTGAGCCTGTAGATAACCATGTCAATGTCATCACTATCCAAGGAGCTAACCCTCCCCCTTCCCAAAGAAAACCTAGGATCACTGTCCAAGGTGATCCCACCCCATCTCAACCAGCAACCAGACCTAAACCTGCCAAGATAGTCATTCAAGGTGTCACACCTTCTACTTCCCACTCACAGAATGACTGTAATATAACTAACTACCAAGGGAGAGTAACTATCCAAGGAGTCCCTCCTCCGGCAAACCCACCCCCCATGTCATCCACCCATGGATATGATCTCCTTTACCATCTTGGGAAGACCCCCATGAAAATATCCATCTTAGATCTCCTCAAGACCTCTCCTGTCCACAAGGAGATTTTGGAACAAGCCCTCCTTGATTCGCATGTCCCCGACAACATCAATGTTGCCCAATTCCAAGCCCTCATTGGAAAACTCGCTACCTAGCAACACCTTGTTTTCACCTCCAATGACACTCTCACAGATAAGGCCCATAACAAACCATTGCATATTGAAACCCTTATCTAGAAACACAAGGTTAAATGCATTTTGATAGATGATGGATTTGGACTCAATCTTTGTACATATAATTTAATAAAGAAATTGGGGCTTTCTGAGGACTTGGTTGATATGTTAGGAAGAATCACAATCAAAGCCTATGATGATGTAGGAAGGGTTTCTAAAGGAATGATCACTTTTCCTCTTCAAGTGGGCCCTATTACAATTGAGACCCCCTGCCAAGTCCTGGAGCTTGATCTCCCAAAATAACATCCTCCTCGGATGCCCATGGATTCATTCCCTTTAGGTCGTTCCTTCCACTTATCATCAATGCATCAAATTCCCCTTCAATGGTAGAGAGATCACTATCAAAGGTGATCCACAACCCTTTGAATATTGAAAGCTCTTAGAGGGGAAACATCCATATCATTGCCTATTAAATAGACCTTCTCTGACTTCCCCATCTAACGTATATAAAGTTGCCTCTACCTCATCTCAAATAGAGCCCAAAGTCAAGATCCTAGACAATGGTTGTGGAGAATACAAACTCGAGGATGTCTTATTAATAGGCAATCTCTCCTTGTCTCCTAAGTCATTTGGTAAGCCCAAAAAAATAAAAAAGATCAAAAACCCATTATACAATGTAAGGATACTACCTTCAAACAATGGGTCCACTTGATGAGGAAAGTCTTGAGTCATATTTTTCTTCATGGTTGTACCGAGAAGAAAATGAATATCTAGAAAAAATACCCAAGAAGATGTATCCAAAAGCGTCAGCCATAGTGGAGAAGATGGGTTATAAAGAACATGACCTGGGGCCGAAAGAGAAAGGAATCAAAGCACCAATAGATCCCATCTTATACAAGTAACAGGGGCTTGGGTTATACTCTAGTGCCTAAGATCATTATTACCAATGCCCTTTCAAGTCCTTCTTTGGAGGTCGAAGACTTTGATGAAGAGGAGTTCCATGAAATACCTTTTGAATATGAAGATGACATCTTCTTTGACACCCATGTCAACACCATAACCCCTTCCACCTTGCAAGAACTACAACTCATTCACCTTGAGCTTATATATTGGGACCAACAAGACAAACCCGCTTTAGACATCTGCGTCGATGACAATTCTCTCATGAATCTCTTGACTATGCACAATTTAGAAGATTGCAATAGAGTTCATGGTATTCAATTACATGAAAAATGATACTTTGGTAGTTAGGTCAATGTCCTTACTCGCAAAAACATAATAAAAAGAAAAATCATGAATCCCTAGGTGAAAACCTCTCTGAGGCACCTTTGGATGAGAAAAAAGTTATAACAAAGGGTGTATCCGAAAGTGAAAACCTGGATCAAGCACTTGAGGATGAGGGACTTGACCTCCCTACCATTGTTCCTTCTTAGTAGGACAGGTCAACTTTATTGATAAAGGAAATATACATTATCAATATGGGCACCAAAGACACTCAAAAGAACTTGTTCATTACCAAGTCCTTGACCAATCAAGAGAGACAAGACTTCATCAATTTTCTCATAGAAACAAAGATCAATGTTATCTAGTCATATGCTGACATGCTAGGCCTAGATCCCAACTTGGTAGTTCACAATCTTGATGTTCATCTAGATGCAAAACTAGAAAAGCAAAATTTATGAAAGATGCATCCACACATTGCACTCCTTGTCAAAGCAGAACTTCAAAAGATGTTGGATGCTGAATTCATAAAACCAATAGACTATATTGAGTGGGTATCCAATGTTGTACCTATCGGTCAAGCTGTTGGGGGCATCCACATTTTCACAGATTTCAAGGATTTGAATAAAGCCTGTCCTAAGGATGATTTCCCAGTCCCCAACATAGACATGATTGTAGAACTCACAATGGGACACAAAATTTTATCACTTATGGACAGATTTTTTGGATACAATCAGACCAGGATCACAAAAAAAGATCAACACAAAACAACATTCACAACACCATGGGGAACCTTTTGTTACCAGGTCATGTCTTTTGGTCTCAAGAACACTGAAGCTACATATCAATGAGCAATGACAACAATTTTCCATGAACTTTTGCACAAAATCGTGGAGGATTATGTGGATGATCTTCTAGGAAAATCCAAGACAATACATGAGCACATCCATATCCTTAGGAAAATCTTTAAGAGATTGGCAAAATACAAACTACACCTCAGTCCCAAAAATGTGTCTTTGGTGTCACATCAGGGAAACTCTTAGGTTTCATTGTTTCGTATAGAGGCATAGATGTTGATCCTACAAAGGTGAAATCTATCATGGAAATGCCTCCCCCAAAGGACCTTAAACAATTGTGCAGTCTCCAAGGAAAGATCCAATCTATCAGATGCTTCATCTCACAACTTGTAGATAAATGTCACCCATTTGCTCACCTATTATGCAAGGATACCAAATTCAAATGGGACTGCTTGTGTCAGAAGGCTTTTGAGAAACTTAAGGAATATCTTGCATCACCTCCAGTTCTTATGCCTCCTATTTCAGGGAAGCCACTTCTTTTGTACATATCTTCCACTACAGTGGCATTGGGGGCATTATTGGAAGAAAAAGATGACCAGGGAAAGGAGCATTCTATATACTATATTAGTCACACATTAGTAGGGTATGAGCTCAATTATACCCCCTATTGAAAGAGCATTCTTAGCACTTGTCTTTAGTACACTAAAGCTCTGGCACTACATGCTTGACAATAAAACAAAATTGATTGCTAAGATTGATCCTCTCAAGTACCTCTTGCCTAAGGCTTCTCTCACTGGTAGAACCGCTAAATGGATCGTGTTGTTAAGTGAATTTGACATCGAATATGTTGATAGAAAAGAAATCAAAGGACAGGTAATAGCAGATCAGTTGGTTGATGCTCCACTTCTAGGTGATCACTCGATCCTCACATAATTTCTAGATGAATTCATAATGATTGTCACTACATCCTCTACATGGTAGTTATACTTTGATGGTTCTTGCACCCAAAATGGATTGAGGGCAGGAATACTGTTGATCACACCCCAAGGAGATTTCATCCCTAAATCATACAAGATACCTTTTCATGCACCAACAACATCGTAGAGTATGAATCACTAATCATTGGTGTACACCTGGCTATCCAATGGAAGATATTGGAATTACATGTCTATGGTGATTCCCAACTTTGCACTAAACAAGTCAATGATGATTATCAAACAAAAGATGACAAGCTTCTTCCTTATTGTAGTATGGTTGAAGACCTCAAGAAGTATTTCACATCAATCAAGTTTGATCAGATTCCATGTACCAACAATAGAGCTACAGATGTAATGGACACTATTGGTTCCCTCCTTCAGATGTCAACACATAGTCAAATACAATATTTTGGTCGAGCAACTCTTCATATCGGCATATGACCTACCAGAGTTTGAAATGGTATGTGTACTCATTGGTTCTGAATCCCCTTGGTATCAAGAGACCTTCACTTACCTAAGAGATAACACCATTCCCTCACACCTCACCAAAACCCAACAACAAACCTTTATTTGCCGATGCGTCTAGTATACTATCCTTGTTGACACCCTATTCAAAAGGCATTTTGATGGTTCCCTCCTAAGGTGTTTAGACAAACAAGAGGCTGAATGGGCACTATGTGAAGTTCATGAAGGTATCAATGGGGCACAATCAAGTGGTCTCACTTTGGCTAAGAAACTTTTGCGAACATGATACTACTGGCCTACAAAGGAAGTAGATGCATATAATTATGTGAAGAAATGTATCCCTTGTTAGAAACATGGTGACAATATCCACGCTCCATCACAATATCTACATCCTTTTATCACACCCTGGCCCTTCTCATAGTGGGGGCTTGATCTTATTGGGAAAATCCAACCTGCATCCTCCAATGGCCACAAATTCATCATCACTGCCACTGAATACTTCACCAAGTGGATGGAGGCCATCCCTCTTACTTTCACCACTGGTAAATAGATCTCTAAATTCATTCTAAACTATTTTATCTACCAATATGTAATCCCCAAGGTCGCCATCATCCCAAATAATTGTAGAGCTTTCAAAAATCAGGATGTTAAAGAGCTTTGTCAGAAGTTTGGTATCCAACACCACTTCTCCACCCCCTATTACTCGAAAGGTAACAACCAATTTGAGGCTTCTATTAAGACCTTAATCAAAATTCTTAAAAAGACAGTCAATGAAGTTGGTCATGATTGGCACCTCCAACTCCATCCTACTTTGTGGGCTTACCGCACTTCCATCTACACACCCACAGGCGCCACTCCATATTCCCTCATCTTTGGCTCTGAAGTTGTCCTTCCACTTGAGATCAAGATGTTGGCATTTTTTATGTTTATGTTGTGATTGTCATTGATGGACACACACTTGCATTGAGATCTCCTTTATATGTATGAGTTAGAGCACAACCAGTATTTGTTCCAACCGGTATGTTGTATTATAGTCTTTAGACTATTGGTGTTTTGCAGAATGTGTTTCACGGTTTTGAAGCGGCATGTTGACCCCAAGCGGTTCATGGATCCCAAGTGGTATGAGGGATTAAAGTAGCATAACACATTTTTACCAGTCTTCATTTTTGTCAAACTGGCAACCGGCATTTTATATGAACCGGTAATACTCTGTGATGAGTTACCAATCGACATTTTGGATGAGTTACCATCTACCGATTGTTTGGTGGTGCCGACACCTAAACGGTGCTTTTTGTGTCATGGTACCAAGTATGTCCAGGTTCATTGAACCTAGAAAATTGTTATGTAATCCTATTGGATCAACATGAAATCAGATTCCTTTATAAGGACATCATGTCTAGGGTTTTAGGTTGTTGATGTGGTTGTAGCAAAAGTTTATGTTGTTGCTAGGGTTTAAGGTGGTTGAGGATTTGGAGACAATATGAATGTGTAGAAGACTAAAGTAATGTTGGAGTGCATTAGGAACGAGCTATCAAGGATCTAATCGAGTAGTCTATGCTACTAGCTAGATAAAACACTTGTTGATTACTCACATCTTTGACAAGTCTATAGCCCTTAACCGGGTAGGCCCACAAGCCTTTTGTAGATCCTCTAATAAGGTGGTTCACATCTGTGGATCTAAAATCCTCTAGCAAGGTAGTCTTTAATCGGACTTATCTCCTAACAGAGATTGAGATTCCTAATAGGATCTGTTCTGGTAAAGAACATTGTAAGACCTTAATTGGTCTGACCTTAACTAGTCTGGTTCCTATTCTACAGATAGTTACTTGTGAGTTCCATCTCACCGTGGTTTTTCCCATTTGCGTTTCCACGTCAAAATCTCATGTTATGGTGTTTTTGCTTCTATGGGTGAATGCATTATTAGCTATTTGGTTTGCATGTGTGTTAACCGGTTTGTCTGCTAAACTATTTTACCAATTTACTATTAGTCTTGCAAAGTGTTTAAGTGTAGAAATTTTTGGCATACTAATTCACCCCCCCTCTTAGTATTCATCAATTGGTATCAGAGTCTACCTTTCTATAAGTTTAACCACTTGGAAAGAGATATGGGGGAATACTCTATAAGGGAACTTACACATCAGATCAATCAGTCTGAGCAAGCCTATGATGATCTTATGGTCAAATACAATGCATCTCAAGCAAAAAGGAGAGAATGTGCTGAAAAGTTGATGGAGCTATCTAAAAATAGTTCTTCAGATGAAGGAGACATGGAAGCCCTAATTGCAGAAGTAAATAAGTTAAATGAATCAAACTCCAACCTGAGAAAGGAGTTGGAAGGATTGACTATCCGGATGTGTCAAGAGCTTGAGAACCGAAGGAAAGCTAAAGATCTGGTGAAAGAAAGAGATCATGAGATCTCCAAGTTGAAACAAGAAATCAGTGCCCTAACTGCTCAACTCCATGCAAGTAAAGTGGAAAAGGAAGACATGCAAGGAGAACTGAACATTGCCATCTCTGAGAATGAAAACCTATTGGAAACAAATGTTGCTATTTCCAAAGAACTCTCTGAGTCAAAGGAAATACTTGCTAAGCTCAACAAGAGTACTGTCAAGCTAGAGCAAAAGCTTGAATTTGCCAAACCGGTCAAGAATACCAATGGACTTGGTTATTCCAGTCATGAGGAAGGTGAGACCTCTGGTACAAATGCTGAAACATCAAAGAAACAACCGGCATCAAAGGATAAAGGTAAGCAAAAGTTTAAATCTATTTGCTTCAACTATCTTAAAGAAGGACATACTGCAAATGTGTGTAGGAGTAAGGCTTACAACAATTTTCCTTATTTCCTAAATGATAAGCCTAGATCCTATAGATTCAATGGTAACTATTATGCATGCAACAAGTATGGGCATAGAGCATCTGAGTGCAAGTCAGTTATAAACAACATTCATAGATATCCTTAGAGGACCCAAGGAGCTAGTCCTGAACCTTTTGTGAACTGGAATCACAACCGGTTTAATGCTTTAATCATTAGCAAAGAAGCGGTGGCTATCAAGCGACAACTGGATGGAGAGAAAACTTTATGGTCTGTCATGGTCATGATCATACTGCTGTAATATGCAAAAGGAAGAATGGAAACATGAACAATGGACCTTGGAGAGCACCTGGATTGGTTTCCTATCACTGCAACAAACTAGGTCACATTGCCAGATTTTGTAGCTCAAGAAAGAACATATCTGATGATATACCGGTCACTCCGGAAGGAAACATTGATGTTGACACTGTTTAAGCAGACATGAACAAAACCTGGAAGAAGAAACCAACGGTGTTACAAAAGGAACTGGCTTCTGCACCTAGTGTGGAAATCACAAAACTGACAAACTAAGCTTCAGAAAAGCTTAGGGGGAGCAAACGGCGAAATATTTCAAACCCCCAGTTTACACCGATAAAAGACCTTAACCGATATGTGATACCTGTCATTTGGCAGAAGATCAGAAATGGTAAAAAGGCAAATTAGGGTTTACGCCCTAATGGAGGAGCATTAATGACGGTAGGTGAGAAATATGCTTAAAAGCATTTTTTTTCAAATCATTTCTCACTATCAGTTTTTGAGCGAAGAAAAGTTTTTCAAAGTGCAGAGCGACGAAAAGGCGATTTGAGCTAAGATTTTGAGAAATTGAGAAATCACAAAGGAGATTCAAATTCAAACTACAAATGGTGAAGTGGAGTACACAAAGCAGTGATTCAACAACTAACGAAGTGTGAAGTAAAGGAAAATCTGCAAGCCCTAAATTCGTGTGTTTCAAAAGGTATTTCTCGAGTTCTTAAAATTTCTATCATGGCTTCCGCATCTCATACGAGTTCTAGTGCATCTGTCGAGTCTACAAGTTTTATTCAACGAAAGTCTAAGTATAATTCCCTATCACAAGTTCCGGCTGGTGTGATAGTAGAAGAGGGAATTTCTAACTATATAGATTGCAAGATTGAAGACCTACGGTCTCTAGCTATCCACTCCCAGTTAGGTTTATTTTGTAGAAAGGATAAGAAGATCAAACCGGAGTAAAACATTTTGGAGAAGAAGAAGCTCCATAATGTTGTTTACTTCCTGGAGGATTTCACAGAGGATCATATAAGGATCATTCTGAGTAGAGTCCATGGTGACAAGATGTACCTGGAGAGAACACATGATATTACACCGCAGGAAATTCATGTAGTCACCGGATTCTACAACACAGGGGAAGTGCCAGCCCTAAGGATGGTAAGAAAAACTGAGATGTCCAAGCTCACCGGTTTAGTGAGCGACTCACGAGGCATGACAGTCAATTCTATCAAGGATGATCTGGTTAAGTATGCCTGCATGGTGATAGGCTACCGAACATTCTCTGCTAGCAGAATTAACTCTGCATCTGCTGCAGTGGTAAATGCCTCTTATCAAATGATAAAGGAGGATGCATCATTTGACCCATGCACCGATATGCAGAGACAACTCCTGTTGAATTTGAAGTCGATCAAACAGGATAATGCACAAAGGTTCAAGTTTGGACAACTACTAGTTGGGTTGTTCTTCTATTTCCAAGGCTACTTCCTAGGAGTAGGAGATGTCGAGTGGTCTGCTGACCAACCGGTGACCAAGCAAATCAAGGAAAGCATTCAAGCAATTGGAACTGGTTACCTTGATGTTCTGAACAAGTATTTTGATGAGTTTAGATGGAAAATGAGCCAAAGAATGAGGATATCGGGTGGCATCATCAAGAAATATGAAGATGATATCTATTTCACCATCCAAGTGGATAAATGCATAATGGAGGCTGTTGAGCCTAGATAGGAAGAAGTGGAGCCAATGGGCTATGAAGTGATGTACGATATGCTAGAAGGGTGTGCCTCTACCCTTATTGCCTCACCTCTTGATCCTAAGGCAAAGAGGATCGGAACCTATCTAGAAAGGGTTACATCGGTCGAGGAACCCTTTGCAAAGAAAGGAAAAGAACCTTCAGTGAAGAAGGCAAAGGCAATGCTTGCAGCATCAACACCAGTTACTACTGCAACTCCAAAAGTGACCAAGCGGTCACCAACCAAGAAGAAACCGGAAACAACATTGGCTAAAGTCTTCGAAAGGAAAAGGAAGACAAAAAGCAATACACCAGACTCAGAGGAAACTGTGTCTAAGGAGCAGCCCAAGAAGGCGAGACAAACAAGAAAGAAGACAAAGAATGAACCGACATCATCTGCACTGATAAATATTGATATCTCCTCCTATAAACCTTTGACACATTGTCAAAGAACAATAAAGAATATTAGGAGAAAATTGCTACATGATTTAATTGAGTATTTTGATGACTTTAATGATGATGAAAAGGAAGCGGTTGAAAAGGAAATAATTCTGTATTTATGTGTTAATGACCGGTCACCTTCAGAAATTAGATCTTAAACACTGGATTCTTTGTATAAGTCCTTAGACAATAAATGGCGCATTTCCATAGAGCAGGAATAGGAAATGAGAGAAAAAGTTTTTGCTGAACATTTTCCTGATGTATCAAATTCGGAACTGTTCGATGTCATGAACAAGTACAAAGGTCTTTTCTTCATGAGAAGAAGAAGAGTCCTGTTACTGGAAGGAAAGGGTAAGGTAGTGCTCAAGGATACACACACTTGTGCTCTAGAATCTTTGAAGATGCATCGAGTGGCTGAAGCCAACCGGCAAGCTGAGAAAGAACCAGTTATAACAAAACTGGATGAAGCATTTGATGATGAAGGAAACCCGGTTGATGAACCGGTCGACACTATTGATGTCGATGCCCTGGACATAGAAGATGTTACTCTAGAAACACCATCTGAGGCAACAAGATAAGAGAAATAGGCTAAACAAGTTGATAAGCAAGCCGAGGACAGACAGGAAGCGACAAAGGAACAGGCTGAGCAGAGGAAAAAGGATGAAGAAGAGGAGAAGCAAAAAGGATGAAGAAGAGAAGAAGAAGAAGGATGAAGAAGAGAAGAAGAAGAAGGATGAAGAAGAGAAGAAGAAAAAGGATGAAGAGGAGAAGAAGAAGAAGGATGAAGAAGAGAAAAATAAGCAAGAAGATGAAAAGAAAAAGAAAGAAGAGGAAGACAAGGAAGAGGAGAAGAGGAAGGAAGCAAAGAAAAGGAAGAAGGAAGAGGAGGACAAAGAAGAGTAGAAAAGGAAAGAAGTAGAGAAGAAAAAAGCATAGGAGGATAAGGAAGTGGAGAAGAGGAGAGAAGAGGAGAAGAAGAAAGTGGAAGAGGATAAGGTAGGAGAAGCGGAAAAGAGCACCCAGATAGAGACTTCGAAGGCAACCGAGAGTCAAGCCAAACCAACTGATCTCACCAGTCCTATCAATCTCTAGTCTGCAAGTGAAACAGAGCTAATGCAAAGCATCAAGGTTGCTCAAGAGCGCCTTGAAATTATTCGAAGGAAGAAGGAGCAGGATGTAATTCAAGCGGCTGTGGACACTCTTACCGGTTTGATACCCGATACAAATCTTCCCAACACCGATTCATCACTAGCTAAAATTAAGCTCCTATGCACAGTAGTGGATGATCAGGTGTAGAGCCTAGAAGAGGTAGCTGAGGCAAATGTCAAGAAGGAGCATCAAAAATCTCTTAACATATCTCTAGTGAAGAAGTTGAATGAGCTTTGGTTTGAACTGAAGAAAGAACAAAAGGATATAAGGGACACTCTAGATGAGGGAAATTTGCTACTCAGCAAGATCTGCCAACCCCATCTATTCTATGATGATGTGCTAGCTCAGAAGCAAAAGCTTCAAACAGACTTGTAGTCCTACATGAGAAAATTCAAGCCACCTTATGATTCCTTTACAACTTATGGGCAAACCATTCACTGGTTTCACATCCAGTCAGCAAAAATGGAGCAAGAGATCAGTACCTGGTCTAGAGATTTGCAGGAGCTACAACTGGTTCTACTCCCACGATTGCAAATTCTTCAGAAGTGCTTTATGAACCTGGATGCCTTAACAGTTACACAGGAGATGAGCACAATTGATGCCATGGAAGAACAGGTCTCCCAGATGCAGACAGAAAAAGAAGTAGCCACCTCCCTACTTGAGTCCTGGTCTTTGTTGATGAAACAATTTTCGCAGGACTTTAAATTTTCTTTTGACAAGTATTATTCCTTATTGTCATAAACTTTTATTATTTTAATATCAAATGAAAACAGGGTTGTTCAGCTGTACTTTGTCATTGTTGGAAAAGGGGGAGAAGAATTCTATTTGGGAGAAGTATCTGGTAATCAAAATTTTGATATATGCTCTGAATATCTCAATGTTTATGCTCTATATGCAAAAGTTTTATACATTGTATTGTTAAGGGGATAGTGTATATGCTTAGGGGGAGCAATTTTGCTAATGGCATGATTTTGTTGTAAAACACTTAGATGTCAAAATTTTATTTTCCTAAGTGTTGCCATCAATGCCAAAGGGGGAGATTGTTGGCATTTTTTATGTTTATGTTGTGATTGTCATTGATGGACACACACTTGCATTGAGATCTCCTTTATATGTATGAGTTAGAGCACAACCGGTATTTGTTCCAACCGGTATGTTGTATTATAGTCTTTAGACTATTGGTGTTTTGCAGAATGTGTTTCCCGGTCTGAAGCCGCATGTTGACCCCAAGTAGTTCATGGATCCCAAGCGGTACGAGGGATTAAAGCGGCATAACACATTTTTACCAGTCTTCATTTTTGTCAAACCGGCATCTGGCATTTTATATGAACCAGTAATACTCTGTGATGAGTTACCAACCGACATTTTGTGATGAAATGCCATCCATCGATTGTTTGATGGTGCTGACACCTAAACGGTGCTTTTTGTGTCATGGTACCAAGTATGTCCAGGTTCATTGAACCTAGGAAATTGTTATGTAATCCTATTGGATGAACATGAAATCAAATTCCTTTATAAGGACATTATGTCTAGGGTTTTATGTTGTTGATGTGGTTGTAGTAAAAGTTTATGTTTTTGCTAGGGTTTAAGGTGGTTGAGGAGTTGGAGAGAATATGAATATGTAGAAGATTGAAGTAATGATGGAGTGCATTAGGAATGAGCTATCAAGGATATAATCAAGCAATCTGTGCTACTAGCTAGATTTTGTTGATTACTCACATCTTTGACAAGTCTATAGCCCTTAACCGGGTAGGCCCAAAAGCCTTTTGTAAATCCTCTACCAAGGTGGTTCACATCTATGGATATAAAATCCTCTAGCAAGGTAGTCTTTAATCGGACTTATCTCCTAACAGAGATTGAGATTCCTAACAAGATCTATTCTGGTAAAGATCATTGTAAGACCTTAACCGGTCTGGTTCCTATTCTGTAGATAGTTACTTGTGAGTTCCATCTCACCTTGGCTTTTCCCATTTGGGTTTCCACATCAAAATCTCGTGTTATGGTGTTTTTTCTTCTGTGGGTGAATGCATTATTAGCTATTTGGTTTGCATGTGTGTTAACCAATTTGTCTGCTAAACTGTTTTACCGGTTTACTATTAGTCATGCAAAGTGTTTAAGTGCAGAGATTTTTGGCATACTAATTCACCCCCCCCTCTTAGTATTCATCATGAGATCCCCTCCCTAAGGGTGTCACTGCAGAACATCCTACCAAATGAGGAATATAGTGTTGCTACACTACAAGAGATAGAATTGCTGGATGAAAGGCACCTCAAGGCCTTAAATCATCTCCGGGTATATCAAAATCATCTACACTTGAGTTACAACAAGAAAGTCAAAACCTAGGAGTTTGAGGTTGGTGATCTTTTCCTAATGGAAAATCAAAGAAACCTTCAAGAATGAGAGAAGAAAGGCAAGTTCAAGCCCAATTGGCTTGGACCTTATGTGATCACAACAAAGTATGGGTCAAGGCATATCAGTTGGCTACTCCTAAAGGAGATCCCTTGGATGAGCTGATGAACATCATGAACCTGAAGAGATTCTATGCCTAGTTCTCAAAAGGTGATCAATTGTCTTAAAATCTCAAAAAATAAAAAAAATAAAGAAAAATACAAAAGAAAAAAAAAGAAAAAGATCCTGAAAAAATATCATCACTCTGGTGAAAACTTAGTAAACAAGTGCCTTGTGACACAAAAAAAGTGAAAAAAAAGTAAAGAAAAATCAATTCGTCCATCAGTGAAAACCACTTTGTGGCGCTATGGGCAAGTACCTTGAAAACCTACATGCAGGCGTCAAGGTAAATAATCTAGATCCATCGTCTATCAAGTCAGACTCACTCCCCATCACCTACCCATCAGATATCCATGTTCACTACCACCCAATCCTCCTACCATAGCATTCATCATCTGCCCACTCAACCACATTCCACAGAATGATCACTTGCAAGATAATGAGTCTTTTCCTAAATTATGAATAAGGATAAAACCCATTAATTTGAGCTTTATCCCATTAATCTGAGCTTTATCCCGTCAAACTGAACTTTGTCCCACTTCTTGAGCTCGTGCCTCCATGTGAGCTTCATCAAGTCTTGGTGTCACTCCTACGTCTGTAGGATAGTCCTCATGGTCATCTGGTCAATTTCCTATTCAATCTCATTCACCTTATCCTTTTCCCTTGGGATGAATCCTTCCCTCACCTAGTAGTTTAATCTTTTATCCTAATCCTACTCTAGGAAAGAGATGATAATTGGTCATGTTTAGACCCGACTTTTTTGATTTTTTGGATTTTTATTTTTGGCTTGCATATTTTGCCCTATGACTACTCCTATCTATGACTTCTTGGATCCTCCATATCCAGGTATGTTTATGATGGGTGTATACTGGGGCATGTTTCATGGTATGGCATGTATGGGATCTCTCTTGTATGAACTAATGACCTAGTATCAATGTTTATCAACACCTACCTTGTCATGTACAAGGGATATCTATGTGCTTGAGGGTTTCCTTGCACGTATCCACAAATTTGTATCAATGTTCTTCAACACTTGCATAGTTGTGTGTAGGGAATTCCCTCTTATCTGTGAGTCAGTCCACGCCTTGGGCTTCTCATGGTATCTTGGTTCCTATAATCAGTGGTGTGGGTTACCTAGGGCAATATCAAACTAGGTTGGCTCTCCACATCTTTTGTGCACAATTCGCCCATCATTTCCATTTTTCATTATCATCAAGTCCTCAATTTTCCCCATCTAACAACCCCATGGAGTCATCAATTTTTCTCCTCCTATTTCTTCTATCCTATCTTAAGGTCATTGTATTATGATTGGCACATTCACAAATAAATTTTGCATTAATCATATATATGCATTTTCATCTATTGCATTAATCATTTAGGTTGCATATCAAATTTTTGTTATTCATATAATTATTCATTTAACTTGCATCCCAAATTTTTATCCATCACTTAGATTGCATTTTTATCACCTAGTTTGCATCCAAATTTTGTTGCATTTTTATCACCTAGTTTGCATCCAAATTTAGTTGCATTTCCCATTTTATAGGATATCCATTATAGTGTGTATATTCACTTCATTATAAATTTCATTTCATATCCATTTTAGATTAATTCATCAAACCACATTATGTGTTCTCAAATCATCAGAAAAATCTTAAAACATTACTGTAAGGAAATCCATGCACGGAAAACGCTCTCCTATTGTCAATTCTAAGGGTATTAGCAAGCAAGGAAGTATTTCAATTTCAGTTTACAGTACATTAAGATAAATAAAGATAGAAGATTAAGATGAACCAGATAGAATAGCACTAGAGAAAGACACCAAATATATGTGGGAAAACCCTTATGGATAAAAAACCACCACCAAAGAGAGATCACTTTATTCAGTAAACAACATGATTACAATAAAGTTATCATATCCTCTTTTCGAACTCTGATCTCAGAACTCTTTTCCCACCACATGCAGACACATCGACTTGGCTACTTATAAAACCATCACCTCCACACAGCCTTCATGCACACCCTTCTTCGCTATGCTCATTGATTACATCTCTAGCAACCTCCATTTGTCCAACCAAACATTCCTCTGTCAGTTTGTATAACAACCTTGGAATGTAACCATCGAGTAATAGCCTATCCATTCATGAACTTGTGGAAAACATATTATCCCACATTCATCTGGAAGTCGGGTCGGTTCGTATTCAAATACACCGACAGAAACATTCCAAGTGTCTGCCTACTAGTCTTTTGGACTTCGGTCCACGAGACCATCTATAGTCAGATACTCCCCCATCAGACATCTGAACCAGCACTGCAAAGTTACCCTGATCACCTAAAGCAACTTCATCGGGTCATCAACACATACCCTGAACTATTTCCCTAATGAGTGATGCCCTCCAAGTCAGAAGAAGTCGAACTCATCGGACATCAGCATAGCTTCCAACTTGTTCCACCGATAGCTGATGAAAACCTGATCGCCGAAGGTGACTTCATCAGGTGATCGGGACAACATCCAGCAGGCTACATCAGGACATCGACAAGACTTCAATATGGGTAACCCGATATGTGATGATAACCCGATGACCACAAAATCAGATCTGAACACTTCTTCCTGATAACCAAACAAGGAGGATACATCGGGTAGACCTAATCCGATACTTTCCCACAAGTTGTTCCATCAGGGTAAGCTACACTGATCAACCCAAACACTGGTCAGGAGAATTCAAGGCATATCTCCAACAATCTCCCACTTGCCAAAGAATTTACCGGACTTGTCTACCATGCCAAATACTTACAAATTACACTGAGAACCATGGACTCTAAAGCCCATCAATGCTGATATACCACTTGATCAGAAACCATCAAGAAAAAGAAATTAACATGTACACCTATGCAGAGCAATCTCGTCTCATTCATGAACACTTCCACCTTCTACCATGCCACTTCCACTGGATATACATAGAAGCTATCCACTAAGAGAACTACAAGTCTGTCTCCCAAGCACAAAAAACTCATGATCCAAAAACTAACCGAATGTACAAACATTTGTTACAGAGGTAGCTAGAATAGCATCCACAACAAGTGCTAGCACATCCAACTACACATACCCTTAAGATATACCAAAATGAATTTTAGAACATTAATATGTACAACCTGCTACTCACAGTCTCAAGCTTCACATGCAATACAGAAACAAGGAGCTCCCATTGCATAGGTAATGTCAAAGTTGAAAATAATCATTTACAAGATCATATAGAAGTGAATAAATCTTTGTACCAAGAGCTTTCCCAATACTAACTGGAACAAAGAAACAACAAGCAAGTCTTCATAACACCCTGTATTGTGCCCTTCTACACCCACCTCTTAAATGTCAACTATGTTATAATAGATGAATGCATCTCAGTTGGACCTATTAATCATCCCAACACAGACATCTCTAGCCACAAGAGAAAGATAGGACCATCTATATTTCCATGTATCCATGAGCACCCGTAATTGATCAACACATGCCAACCTCCAAATGCATAACCACATTATCATGAAGCATCAAACAATATGATCAATGTACTCAAAATACAGAAACAAAAACTAGATCATTGTCAAACTTCCAACTGCAGAATCAGGAATATAAACATGACAAACATGATCTAAAACATCTCTTTCCAAAGAGATTACATGCTCTATATGAACATAACCATATTATGTCAAAATTCTAAATGCATCTCAAGAGTGTACCTAGACATAATATAACACATCCTAACTAAGGAAAAAATGTCAAAATATGACATAAACAACATCTCTACCAAGGACCCCTTTATGGATCCTCAAGATGTCAACATCTTCAGTCACATGAAGAACATTCACCATCAAATAATGAATCTACATCCCTGCCAAAGACCCATGGTACCTAGTCTCACATGGCATCATGATTGAACTAGACACCACCAGATGTCTGACTTGCCAAAGCAGCTCAGAAGGCATCTCCATCCTCATTCTGTGAGGACCCAGAATCTGAAGAACTCTTATTTTTCTTCTTCTCTTTTCAATCCTTTCAGATATGACCAACCTGCCCATAGTTCTAACACTTCACTTTGGAATTCTTTCTAGGAGCATAACTTTCCTCTGACTTGGATTTAGACTTCTTGTCCTCTATCTTGCCATGAATAGAAAGGGCCTCCTTGACCATCTCAGAAGATTCCCTTCGTTTTTCTTCTGACAGAAATGAAGCAACCACATCTTCCATTTTGAAAGTGGTTGTTGTACTTCCAATGACCATTACCAGATGACCCCATGTGTTAGGCAGAGAACACAACAGAAGCATACATCAATCATTGTCATCAATCTTGACTCCCATGGAAGTTAGCTGAGCAACCATCATGTTGAAAACATTCAGATGATCTGCAATAGATGTACCCTCATCCATCTTCAAGGAATACAACTTTTTCCTCAGGAACAACTTGTTTACCAGAGACTTCCCCTAATAAATATCTCCAAGTTTCTTCCACAAAAGATGTGCAATCTTTTCCTCATGAACATTTAATAGAATAGAGTCTACCAAATAGAGTCTAATCAATCCTCTGGCTTTTCTATCTGCAAGATCCTAGTCTTCTTGCTTCACGCTTGAAGGTTTTTGTCCAGACATAGAAACCCACAGATCTTGATCAACTAGCAAATCTTCCATCTTGAGTTTCCACAACTCAAAGTTTGAACCATTGAACTTCTCAATCTCCACTCGTCTAGAAGTGTGTACCATCTCAAACTGCAAACAAGCCAAATAAACACTAAACACTTTGCTAGACTCCCATTGAAACTAGAATTGACACAAAGAACCAACCCTACCCAACAAGGATAACACAACTAAATGGCTCTGATACCACTTGTAAGGAAAGATATGTACAGAAAACACTCTCCTATCATCAATTCTAAGGGGATTAGGAAGCAAGGAAGTATTTCAATTTTAGTTTGTAGTACATTAAAATAAACACAGACAGAAGATTAAGATGAACCAGATAGAATAGCACCAGAGAAAGACACCAGATATATGTGGGAAAACTCTTACGGATAAAAAACCCACCACCAAAGAGAGATCACTTTATTCAGTAAACAACATGATTACAATAAAGTATTCAGATCCTCTTTTTGGACTCTGATCTTAGAACTTTGTTCCCACCACATGCAGACACATCAACTTGGCTACTTATAAAACCATCACATCCACATAGCCTTCATGCACACCCTTCTTCGCTTTGCTCATCGGTTACATCTCTAGCAACTGCCATTTGTCCAACCAAACATTCCTTTGTCAGTTTGTATAATGGCCTTGGAACGTAACCATCGAGTAACAACTTGTCCATTCATGAACTCGTGGAAAAACATATTGTTATCACTGTTTTAATTTTTGGATAATTTTGTTCTCAGGCTCTTTAAGGTGTGAAATGGTATGCTTAAACCCTTCATGTTGCCTCTGAGTTTTAGGTCTGAAGGTTTAAGAAGTTCCTTTTTCCCTTTTTCCCATTTTGAGTTTCCCGCGTTCTATTTTTATATTACTTTTCCACTTAAGTGGAAGGGTCGGTCTGTCATGAAGGTGTCCCCCCTTTAGGTTTTCCCTAGACGGGTTTTTAAATGCTTTTTAATTTTTATGCATTTACCTATGTCTTGTTTCTAATCTTTGTTGGGCTTCTTAACAGTCATGCAAGTCAAAGTTGATCCTGCAATGCATATTGTTTCACTAGGAGAAGATGCCCATGGTTTAGCTTCTACGAATACCGAAAAGGAAAATGGTTCCAATAGAAGGATGGTTTGTAAGGTCAAGAAAATGTATCTCATTTTAGATCCAATGGCCCGCATTGATTCACTTGCCTAAGATGCATATGTTTTAAAGTCAATGAAATAGAGAAACAATGGGTGGGTCCTCAGAGGTAAGCGGTTCTTTGGTTAATGGCCGAACAACTTGGAGTTGATCCAACAGTGCACGTGGATTCATAGGCAGAAGTGGTTTGAGTTTTACCATTTGTGAAGTAGCAAAAAGGTGGAGGGCCTGGGTAAGGTGGTCATGAAGGGGTTAATAGATGATCATCTTAGACAAGATCCAACGGTTTGCGTTAGTTCACGAGGAAAATTTTCTTGAGGTTTAAGGCCTACGAAATAGCAAAAGGTTAGTGGACCCGAAGGATAGGCAAGTCATGGTTTTAAAGATTGATCAAATTGTAGTTGATTGGACAGCTTGCATTGATTCGCAACCTCAAATCAAACAAAGTTTACCATTCATGAAGTAGCGAAATGACATGGCAGTCACATGGTGGATGATGTGGCAGGACAAGTGGATCACCTGGCTGAGGTAAAAGATGGCCTATCAGATACATGCGGCTCCAAAGGATTGTTGAGGGCCCGCTTCGATTTAACCGGTGATGGTGTTGAAACCCATGGTTAAATAGAACATGTGGCAGTCCTAAATTGGAGCCCAATGGAGTTCTTGGGTGAATAGCTGACTGACACATAAGATTTATTTACTGGTGATAGAGAAAAGTAGGAAGTTTCCATGCCGAGGGCACACTTTAAAGGTTTAAGTCCATTAAAAGTTGTACATCTCGAGATTGATCCAACAATGGGCGCTTTTTCGCAGCCTGAAGATGCAAGGTAGTTAGCCTTCGTGAAGCAGCGAAAACTGCTTGTAGTGATGGTTGTGCATGGTTAGTGAAGTAGACTGGAGGTCATTGTAAGCAGTAAAGATCAAGTAGGTGGTAATTGATCAAACAACCAGTGTTGTTTCGCGTGATTAAAGTACGCAAGGTTTACCTTTCATGAAGTAGTGAAGGAAGGGTGGGGCTTGTTACCAATATAGAATGATCGAGGGAAGTAAAGGAAGTGCAAGTTTCCAAGATCCGATGAGCGTCATTGCTTCAAGAAGGAAAGGTGGGAGGGTTTTAAGCTTCATGAAATGGCGAAACAACGAAACAACGAAATACTCAGAAAAGCTTTTGATCCGTTGGAGCCCATTTTTTGAATTCAATTGCGAATTCAATTATGAGTTGATGGTCAAAGCATGCAGGTTAATGTCTCAATTCAATGTCAAGTTTCTGTATTAAGCTCCACATCAAATTGAATATCAGCACCATTTCGACGAGTTTGTTGCAGAGGAGCTGGTGCAGAGCGATTTTCTTCAGGCGTGTAATAAGTTTTTGTGTCTTGCTTGCTAGTTACAGTTTGAAAATTGGTATTAATGTGTGCTTGCCTCATCGGAGTTTTGTTTGAGTCTTAATTGATATAATTGAATTACCAGGATGACACCAAGAAGGGATTTCACAAGGAAGGTAAATTATCAGGATAGAAACATATGTGATGATTTCCTAGAACAATTGACTATGTCCATGAATGTTGCAGCCAAAATTAAAGAATTGGTACCTAAAGCCCCCCATCTAAGGATTGGAGATAGTTTGTATGACAAGGGCAATTGGTTAAGAGATCCACAGATAGGGATATTAGGTTTGGGTCTTTTCAAAGTAGGATTCAGTCAAAGACATGCTCTTGCCCCAATGAGTAGTATATGGGAATTGGACATAGGAAAGCTCATAGTCCCTGGTCTTTTCATGGATGTTGATTTGTTAACCCAGATTGCACACAATTATGACCCAGTTGCCAAATGTATCAAGAATGTGAAAGGAGGAGCCCTGATTGAGATCAATGATGATGAGTTTAGAAAGGTTTTTAAGCTCAGTGAGGTGTCTAATTATTTAGAGCCTATAAATTTTGATACCCTGCCCAGGTTTACAATGTACAAAGGGATCACCTCAGGAGTGGACCATTGAAAGAGTTTTTTGTTAAAATTGGAGGGCTAACTATTGTGGGCCCTAGTACCATGGAACCTTTTTCTCTGAATTTGTTTACTCTAAGAGCTAAAGGCGTGTATTGGTCACTATGTCAAATCTTTGTGGAAGATGTTGAAACCACCATGCCAACCCATTATATGCAAATGATAGCATAGATTCTGAACCCCTCTCTGGCAGTTACATTTGACTATGCACCTTATCTCACAGATGCAATCCATGCAAGACTGATGGAGATAAAAAGTGGTAAGGTAGACAGACCATTTGGATGGTACTCTCTTCTCATGCACATGTCTTTGTTCAAAGGTATTGATTATTTTGCAAATGAAATGGATTTAGTTAAGGTGAAGGATAATGAAGAGATGCCTGTACAACTATGGAGTACCATTTTGTCCTGGGATAGAGAGGATGCCAACTACTTAAAATTTGACAGATGCTTTGCATCCAAGATTAGGATTCTTTTATGTTCAGACAACCCTAGGATCCCCAAATCTCTTTTAGAATTCCTTAGGCCTAAGGAGTTTGTTGAAGGCGTCAAGATTGTGCACAACTGAGGTGACATATACTTGTACCCTATCTCTACAGTTTTCAGAGTTTACAGTTTCAGAGGCACTCCATATTTATTTCCCTATCAAGTCCCATTAAAGATAGGAATTACAGAGGTCCTAAGGAAAATTAGAGGTGTGCAAGAGGCAGAGCTAACAAATAGGGGAAAAGGGACCATTTTCCCAACTGTTACCGTGGCCCATCAATTTGTGATCACTAAGGGTGGTTGGAAGTACTTTGAAGATTTCTTTCAACCATATAGGTTGCCTACTGCAGTAACAAGGTTTGTTGACCCTGAGGATTTTTTCAACGACATGTTTAGGAGAAGAGCAGTATGCAAAGGTAGGCCACATCAATTTCATTTCCCCGAGGATCTAATTAGAAATGAGTTCAGTTTGGATGAGCAAGAATTAAGGAAAGAGAAGTGGGTAGCCTATAAGAAGGGTCTGGATTTCATTCATCAATTTGACAGCAATTATGACCCTCTATCTAGCTTTAATCCCTTTGAGGAAAATATCAAATTCTTAATTCTTTATTTTGAAGATTTATTGCAAACTTTGAAGGAAAAGAGGGAAGCTATAATAAGAGATAATCCTGATAAGGCTAAGTTGGTTCTAGCCAAGCCTGCCTTTGCTAAGGTCATCCCTCCGAGCAATTATGTAATGCATAAGAAGTCCAAATATAGTGTGTTGATGCCAGTAATAGGTGAGCCCTCTACTTCAAGAGGGAAGAGAGAAATTGAAGATGTCATTGACATCCAAGACTCCCCTAAAAGGCAAAGGGTGGGGAAGGAAGTGCAAACAGGTGAGTCTCTATACTCTCTATCTCAATCCCCTATCCATATAGGAGATGAACAGGTAGTAGAAGAACAATTATTGCAGTTAGGGAGTCTTGGGGAGATTTCCTACATGTATGAGGAAACACAAGAAGGGATGCCAGAAGAGCCACCTACTATTGAAATAAAATTAAGTGCTGATGAGTTCAAAGGTAAAGAGATAGACTCTGTTGTCAAGCAAGCCAGTGAGGAGTTCCTGGCTGACAGTAATTTTGTCACAACATGGGCCTTCATCTAATTTGTTTGGAAGAAAAACATAGAGTAGTTCAAGGCAAGATGTGAAAAGAGGAAGAGTGAGCATCCTCACAGAGATACAACTTCAGTAGAGGAGGAAGTGAAACAAGAAATGATGGTAGAATTTCAAGCCATCACTCCTGAAGGAGGAAGGGAAATGGTGTCAAAGGCTGGTGTTCTACTCCTCCCTGAATGGGATATAGCAGATGCCTTGGTACTTGAAGCAGTCAGGAAAGAGACCAAGCCTATGGAGGGAGTGACATTCAACAAGGATAATGTTGCTTTAGTTATGTGGTCCTTGAAAAGGGATGAAAGTAAAAAGAGGAAAGATACCTCATAATCCAATTTCCCAGGAGGTATGATAGTGAAAAGAGTTCAGGATACAGGGTGGTAGAAGCTGCTAGCACAATTCTGGAAACTACAAAATTTAGTGTAGCAGTGGCTAAGAAAGAAGCAACGGAGAGAGTCGATCTCCAAGTGAAAATAGAAACAATTCTAAAGGCTTATAGTGAAGCCAAAAAGGAGGTAGCCAACAGGGATAGTATTATTTCTAGACTACAGAGTCAATTAGCAAGACAACACCAAGGAGGTGAGTCCTCTACCCTGACGATTGCATCTTCTCCAGCAAGACCTCCACCTACCAGTCCTATCATAGAATTTCCCCCTTCTCCTATGCCTTCTAGTTTTCAACCAGCTAAGACCATTCAACATGAGTTGGAAAAATTGAAACAGGCTCAAGCCCTGTTTGTGAATAAATATGAAGAGAAGGTAAAGACCACAATTTTGAGGTTTGTTGATACAGTAGAGGCCCCCACTGTGCACACTAATATGAAAAGAATTTTGGATACTTTGTGTGAGCTGAATGAGGACAAGGCTATTTTAGAGCCAATTTTGAATAAGTGGATGACAAGAGAAGTGGATTTAGAACTTATGTGTGCATCCTATGATGAAGTAGGATCTAATGCCATTATTAAATCCACATGTGAGTTAGCAAAAGGCCTCACCAAGCTAGCAGAAGGAAGAGCCAATGTAGAGAGGAAGGCTAACTTGTACAGGAAGGAATATACTAAGCATAAATTTGAATTGTTTCCTAGGGGTTTTGTTAGCCAAAATCAGTTGAAGGACAACCAGGTATGGCTTGATGAGCTGGGAGCTAACTTGTCTTTAAGGGTGAATGAAATCATCAACAAAGATGACACATCTCTATTTGTTAAAACAATTGAAGAAATAGAAAAGATAAAGTCACACTACGGTTTCTTAGAGTCAGAGGTTAGGAAAGTGAGAAACTCTTGGAAAAGGTTGGTTAAGTTGGAAAAAAATATTGTTGGCTACACATGGCCTGCTGATGACGTGTTCCAAGTGGTGCAAGAGGAGGAAAACCCAGAACAGTTGGAAGATGCTGCAGTGGAGAAATAAACTAAAGAGATCATTGATACTGAAAAGGACTTGTAACTTTTTCTTGGAGGACATTGCGGTTTGTAACAAACTTTTCTTAGGAAGGTCGGAAGGTTGTATGCATCCATAATGTTATAAATGGATACCAGGACTAATAGAAAAAGCATCACAAGAATTTTTGTAAAGAAACTCTGTAGAAATATATCTGGGTTTTTTCTAGCTATTATAGAGAATACTTTGAGTCATGTAAAAATAATTTTTTCAAGATGAATATCAATATACAGATCAGAACCTTTCAACCCTAAAACCTGTGTTGTCTTCTGGTGTGCTTTCAGTAATTTTCTGGTTTCATTTGTTTCATTTGAATAGTCTAGGGTTATTCAATTGAACACAGATTGTAATGCAATCTTAATGGATATGTTCTTAGCTTTTCTCTTTAGGAGAGGAATTAAATATGCATGAAACATCTCTATCAGTAGATTATTTGTTTGAAACTTTGAATTTGATAGACAGTGTTTAGTTAAACAAGAAAGAACTCTTATATATGTCAGGCATGAATAAGGTTAATAAAAGCTGAAGTAATGAGATGTATGGGGATGTTTATTTTGGAATCCTTGCTTGATTTAGATGACTCTGTAGCCTAGATAAGGCATTGGTATTAGTTGTGGTTTTCTTTCTATTTCTCTTGGGGATCAATACTAAAAATGAGTATAAGTTTTTTCTTCATTGTTTGATTTTTGTTAAGGTGATGAAGTCCATAAGTTTTAGCATTGGTTTACTATGGATCTTGAATTTCAAAGTGTGAAAGTTTTCACAAAAGGTATACCCACCTGAACTTTGGATAAGTTTGAAGTGTAGAAGGTTTTGTTGAAACCTTGTTATATGTTATTCTGGAGTTCTAATTCTCTTGGTGTCCTCTCTATATGCAAACAAAGTTCATTATATTTCTTACAGGAAGGATAGAAGGGAATCAGATTTTGAGAACAACAAAAGTGGTGACTCTACTAGGGAGAGTCATAGTGTGTATCTATGTTACAGATTTGTGCTTGATTTAGTTCGGAATTTTGTTTGAATATCTGTGTGTTTGTGGCAGACCATGCTATCTCTCATTTTTTCTATCCTTTTCTCTGAAAATCCTCCTAATTTTTTAAATCTTTGCAAGAGATTTGTCAAAACTTGTTTTCTTATTTCCCCATAATTTGTGTGGGTGGCGACTCTGACAAGTATAACCACTGCTATTTGAATAAGTATAACTCTTTTAAGATAAACAAGTATAATGCAGAGAGGAAGGAACACCAAGTCTTTCATGAGGAAGCATCCTCAAGAGACATTGCAAGAGGGATTACCTGAACAGGCTCGGAGAGGCCAAAAAAGATCAGTTGTACATGAGCCATCTAATGCTGCCTAGGTACAAAAGAGCATTAATACGGGTAAGTCATCTGAAAGACCCATATATGCAAATTCAAATTCTTCTTCCCATGAATCTGAGCAGGACATTTTGGGTTTCCATTCTGGGTTGTTTGGTAGTAATGAGGAAGTCCAAATTTTAAATCAGAGGATCTCTCATGTTAGTTTATCTAGGAAAGACAGGAATAATTCAAATATTAAGATGGACTCTGTACCCAGAACAATAGATGGAAATATTAGTTTAATTGATATTGACCAAGTTAATGTATCAGACTCTGAAGAAATGTTCCCTGATGAAGATAAGGTATCCCAAGAAATTGAGGCCCTAAATAGAAAAGTCCATCATTTAATTTCCTTAAGGGCACAAAAAGAAGCAAATAAGGAAAAGGAGGTGAAAGCTAAATTGATGGAGAGGGATAGGCTTCTAAGACAGAATGTTGATCTTGAGTTGTTCACCCAAGAGAAAGCTAAGAGTGGCGATGAAGGTCCAGCCATTAGAAAAATTTTAGTTGCCAAAACCAACCCTGCACACAAGTCTGTTGTGCAACCAAGTAGGGAGGTCCTTAGTGACCCACAACCTATTAGAAATAATATTGACAAAGGAAAACATAAGTGAATGGAAGATGGGTCTAGATCTAAGACTACAACATAGATCTCTCATATGTTATCTGCACATGAGAGAGAGATAGATAGGATGCGAAAAGAGAAGGAAGATCTGCAGAGGGAGTTAGAAAAGGTTGAATTGGAAGCAGCAAATCAAGAGGTTAAAAGATGGATTAATTATCTAAAGGCTCCTCCTATCATTTTTCCTTCAGCAGACCCAAATAAACCTGCTCCTCAACATGCCTCACTCCCTCCAGTCAAAATTCAGTTAGCCTTGCCTATGAGCACTATCTCAGCTAATCAAGCCCCTCTCACTAATCAAGGTAACCAAATCCCTCTAACTAATGGTCCTAATATAATAATGAACATGGGAAATAACCTTACTGCTAATCAATTCCAGAGAAGACCCATTAACTTGGAGTTATATAGACAGCTCTTCTTTGATGGAATCCTAGGCTACCCTAACCATGTTCCTATTGAATTGAGGGATAGACTCCATAAATTTGCTGGCAATAATGCAATCAGTGCAGAAGAGCACCTAAAATCTTTCGGTGACTTGATAAATGATTATGAAATTGTTTTTACAGTCTGTAGTTGATGATGCAAGGGATTGGTATAGAGGTTTCCCTGTGAATAGCATTAGGTCTTGGGAAGATTTTAAGAATCTCTTTCAAGAACAATATGGTGACAAAACAAATGTGAGCTTCATGCTCAATGAGTTCAATAATATTAGAAAGTCTAATAATGAGATTGTCATAGATTTCAATGCTAGATTTCAAAAAGAAATGCATAGGCTTTACCAAGTAATGAGGTTAGATGACACGTGTTTGAACACTTATTATAATGCTTTTGATTCAAAAATGGCTTACATCTTGAGGGATAAAAACCCACACAGTTTGAGAGATTCTTTTAGGATTTCCATTAATGTGGAGAGTAATAGGAAAGCATCTGGAAAAGTAGGGAGAAGAACTGATGGAAGGTTGTGGCAAGAATCAAAACAACAACCTAATAAAGTTGCCAAGGAAGATGACAAAATAGAAAAGTTAATAATTGCCATGAAAGATCTTACTGCTAAGGTAAGTAAAACTGAAAACCCTCATTATAATTGGCAAGATAGGCCTCCTAGATTGCATGACATGCCTTACAATACAACTTGGAAGGATGGCAAACCCCAAAATGAGAAGCCAAAAAATGCCCAGAGCCAAGATACCCCAGATCCTTTGAAAGGAGGAAATGTTCATAATATGGAGAATACTCCTTGGTGCATGGCTTGTGATGGACCACATTCTCCTCATCAATGTGTTGTAGCTCAGGCCCTCGAAGAATCCATGAGAAAAGAGGCTGAGCCTGATATTAATATGTTTGAAACTGTTATTGAAAGTGATGATGAGTCTTTACAAAGTAATTTTAGTGAATGTGATGTGTTAAATAGTAATAGATCTTATCAAGGATAGTTGACACTTGATTGGCATCCTACTTTGAATGTGGTGACTATTGAAAATGAAGAAGTTCATCTCCGAAGATGCAGTGATGAAGAGGTAAGAAATCTTACTAAGGCTGCCATAGACAAAGCCAAGCATAATTACAACTTGAGAAGTAGTAAGAAGGATAGAGATCTATTGGCAATATTACAAGGATATTGAGAAGGTTGTTGATGATTATGGACATAACTGATTAAAGATGTTTTACTATCTTGATATTATTATTTTGTCATTGATGTCAAGAAATTGATTTTCTAATTTAGTATGATGTTGCCATATCTTAAGAAATATGATATGAAGATTATAAAGAAGTTGGTAAAGACACAGGAAAGAATATGATAAATAAGGGGATAAGTTATTCAATGGGCAACTCTACCGAGTCAGACAATGATGAGATCTTGATGTTTTAGATTGTTTTAACATCATACATATGTTGTAAAATGTAAAGGTTAATACTATACTATGTTATCAAGCAAAGAACCTAGTCAGTAAACCCTAAGGAACCTAGTCAATAAACCCTAAGGTTATCGCAGTTGGTTAATGAAGACATAATGTCTACCGAGTGAAGTTTAGTATTCACCGAGTTGTAACCAAGCTATAACAGAAAGCATTAAATGTTTACATGTGATATTTAATGAAAGATGCTGATGAGCTGGAGAGGATCAATGATTGGCAAGCTGTAAAAGAAGTTTGTTAAATGAATCTAAGGCAATGGAAAGTCGGCAAGAAGATCTACAGCTCAGATTGAACCGCATTACCCTAACACAAGTTCCAAGGTGATTGTGCAAGTTCCAAGGTGGGGTAAAACATTTTCAGATCGAAAGATACAATGAACCTGGACAAGATTGAAGATCTGATGGCTATGATTGATTATGGGAAATGTGATCAAGGAGATTAAGCGGTTAGCAGATTGCTTATAAATAAGGAACTATTGATAAACAATGCATGTGGGCAAGTGTATGCACAGGAATGCTACATAGTGATTACCGAGCACAGAAGCTTGAAGACCTGTTAGAATAACAAAGTATTGATGCCCAATAGATAGACAAGATTAGTTCTATGTCTAGATTGTATTGAACAAATAGGAATCTTCTTTAGCATTTCAGATGTGAAGTTGCAGATAGATTGTATTACTGTTATTTTGTGAAAGTGATGGGAAATCTCTTAACCGAGTGGACTTAACAATCTTATATGTAAATCCTCTAACAAGGTGACATTCTGATTGAGTGTTTGAAATCCTTTGACAAGGTCACTTCTAACAAAGTGAAGATCCTAACAGATCAGAGGGAAATCCCTTAACCGGGTCACATCTAGCAATGTGTTTGTAATCTTTAACAGGATTTTCTTTTAACCGAGCATACTCTAGAAGAGTATATTTCTTATTGGGTCCAAAATCCCACAGTGGTTTTTCCCTATTTGGGTTTCCACGTTAAATCTGGTGTTATGAGGTTTATATTGTTCATATGCTTTTGAGTTTGCATGTTTGACAGTTTTTTATTATATGACTGATATATGTTACCGAGGTTGAATCTGATGTTTTTATGGATGATTAAGTTTGTATGATTCACCCCCCCCCCTCTCATCTTGTTGGCTATTGGATTTGTACTTATATTAAGTATCAGAACTATCAAGATCAAGGTGAAGCTGGCTCAATGTTCATTAAAGAAGTATCCTAGAAGAAAGCAGCAAGTAATACCACCTTGCCTCAAGATGGTCAAGAAAAAAATAACCAAATTAAAGATGTAGCCAAGGGTATGGATAATAAAGTTACTGGTGATATACAAGGAACTGCAACAATGAAAAAGGCAAGTCATCCTAAGATAGAGAAAGTTAAGACTAATACTGAGTTGATTAATAATTCCACTTTTGATATGACTCAGGTTCTTACCCAGATGAAGGTCACGGTCCCCTTGGTAGAACTATTGAAAATAAAGGAACATAGAGAAGCTACTCTATCTTTGTTTTCTAAGATATCTGACAATAGTACAACTTTACCTTCAGGTTCAATGAAAGATGAAAAGGATCTGGAGCTGTAAACCCTAGAGGTATATGTTGGAACAACTATTACTTAAGAGCCTTCATAGGTTGACCTTTTCTATGATACTTTGTTAGTGAATAACTGGTTAATTAAGAACTATATGATAGATTTTGGTGCAGCTGCAAATGTGATGCCATATGGGGTCATGAAAGAATTAGGATTGTTAGTAAGAACATTATATGGGAAGTGTTATGCTATGGATAACTGAGAAGTACTAGTAATAGGTACAATGAAAGATGTGGAAGTAAAAATAGCAGCATTCCCTGAAGCAACATATAAGATGGATGTCATAGTAACAGATACTAAACCTCACTATGGCATGCTATTATCTAGACAATGAGCTGCAATAGTAGGTGGAAATGTTTAGTTGGATCTATCATATGCTACAATCCCAATCAATGGAAGCTAGGTTAAGTTGTATAGAGAACCATGTGCCCCTAGGGTAATTGAGAAAATAGACCCTTGTATGTTGAGTTGTATGATTGATGTGGATCATGACAATTTTAGAATACAACCAATTTTACCTCAGTTTAAAAATACTGATTATATTGTGACTGAATTGGAATCTCAACAACATGATTTATGGCACATGTATTTTGATGGAGCTTGCTCTAAAGAAGGATCTGGAGCATGAGTTCTTTTTGTGTCCCCATCAAGTATAACCTACAAACAACACTGTTGAATATGAAGACTTGTTATTGGGGCTTGAAGTTGCAAAAAGGCATGGGATTCAATTGTTAAGAGTACTAGGAGATTTAGAGTTGGTTGTTTCTCAGGTTAGATCTAAGTATTCATCTAAAAATGATTGCTTGAAAAGATATAAGCATGCAGTATGGGATGTGATTGAACATTTTAGTGTGTTATCTATTAATTGGATAGAAAGATCAAAGAATATCATGGCTGATTTCTTAGCAAATGTTGCATTAAAAAATGATGATATAACACTAACCGGTGTATCCATAGTGGAGATAAAAGCTAGGCCTTCTATTCTTGATAATGTATATAATTGGCAAGTGTTTGCGGATGATGAAGACATTCTCAGATTCATACAATGCATTGATGACTATGATGGACAAAAAATTGATTGCAATGCATTGGTGGAAGTGGTGGAAGATAGAGAAACTATGTTTGGAAATGACATGGTTCAGTTGGAAACTAATGAAATACCTAAAAGATTAGTAGAATTGGAAGGTATGTTTAGTTACAGTGACAGTCATCTGCATCGGCAGTCAACCACCAAGTTAGATGAATTGGAGGAACTAAACTCGGGGACAAAATCATCCCCTAAGTTGGTGTATATTGGAAAAAATTTGTCTCCTCATGTCAGAGTTAACCTTATTAATCTATTGAAGAAATATAAGCATGTTTTTGCCTGGTCTTATGAAGATCTGAAGGCATATAAACAAGATCTATTTCAGCATGAAGTCCCTTTGCTTCCAGATGCTAAGCCTTTTAGACAGAAACAAAGACCTATCAACCCCCTACTGGAATCTAAAATTCAAAAAGAGTTAACCAAGATAAGGGAAGGGGGGATCATTAAGCCTATAAGGCATTCATCATGGGTGTCTAGTTTGGTCCCAGTTAGGAAGAAGAATGGGGACATAAGGCTCTATGTTGATTTTAGGAACCTAAATGTCGCTTCTTTGAAAGACAATTATTCTTCTCCTAATATGGAAGCAATGTTGCAGAGAGTAACTAGCTGTGACCTATTATCTATGATGGATGGGTTCTCAGGATATAACTAGGTGTTATTAAAAGAATCTGAACAATTCAAGATTGCTTTTACCACCCCTTGGGGAACATATGTATATGTTAGAATGCCTTTTGGTTTAAAAAATGCTGGAGCTACTTTCCAAAGAGCAATAGATGTAGCTTTCAAGGAATTCATTAACATTATCATGGTAGTGTATCAGGATGATTTAACATGTTTCTCCAAAAGAGCGGATGACCACTGTGGGCACTTGGAATAGGTTTTCAATAAAGCTCTAGAATTCAGTGTCTCTTTAAATCCAAAGAAATGTCATTTTGCTGTCACTAAGGGAAAGTTTCTTGGGCATATTGTCTCCAAGGAAGGGGTTAGAATAGACCTTGAAAGAATTGAAGCTATAAACAATGTACCTAAGCCAAGGAGTGTCAAAGGTATCCAGTCTTTCTTGGGCAAGGTAAATTTTGTTATAAGGTTCATTGCCAATTTTGCAAAGATAGTCAAGCCCATTGTTAGATTGCTTAAGAAGGATACAAAGTTCTGTTGGGATGAAGAAGCTTCAAAGGCTTTTGGTGAAATTAAAAAGGCTATCCAGGTGGCACTAGTGTTGAAGTCCCCTGACTGTAGTAAGCATTTCTCTCTTTTTTCTTTTGCTTCATATCATACAGTGGTTGCAGTTCTTTTACAAAAAGATAATGAAGGACATGAACACCCTATAGCCTTTTACAACAAATCTCTACAAGCTGCAGAGCTAAAGTATGAAATTATGGAGAAACAAGTGTATGCTCTGGTTAAGGTTGTAAAAGCATTTAGGCCATATCTTGTGAATGCACAAGTAATTGATTATGTCCCACATGCAACTGTCAAGGAAATTTTATCTCAGTCTGAGGTCACTGGTAAAAGATGCAGATGAATAACCAGAATTCAAGAGTTTGATTTGGAGATTAAAATCACTAAATTGGTAAGAGGTTTAGGTCTTTCTAAGCTGATGGCTGAATCAAACCTTCTTGATGTTGAGGTAAATAATGTTGAAATTAAGAACATCTTGGTCACTAGTATTGAGATACAGCCCTAGTATTCAGAGATAGTGCATTTCTTAAGGGATACAACATATTCAAAAGGAATGACCCACAACCAGAGAAGGACACTGAGACTAAAATCTCAAAAGTATGCCCTTACTCAGGGTGATCTGTATTGGCGGAATAGAGATGGGGCATTGTTTATGTGTTTAGAAAAATCCCAAGCTAAAAGGATGTTAACTAAAATGCATGATGGAGTGTGTGGAGGTCATTACTCTACCAAGACCACAGCTGGTAAGATAGTTCCGGCTATTATTGGCCTACTTTGTTCAAAGATGCCCATGAACATGTTCAAAGATGTGACCCATGCCAAAAAATTTCATCCAAATTGAAGTATGAGGGAGCCTTACCGCTCAACCCAGTCATAGTAGAAGCCCCTTTTGTCCAATGGGGCATTGATTTTATTGGAGAAATAATTGAGAAATCATGAAGAGGTCATAGGTGGATCATAGTGGCCACTGATTATTTCACTAAATGGATTGAAGCTATACCCACTAGAAGAGCCACAAGTAAGGTTGTTATTGACTTCCTGATGGATAATGTTATAACCAGATTCGGTGTTCCTGTGAAACTAGTAATGGATAATGCCATGAGCTTCATATCAGAGGAGTTCATTGAATTTTGCACTAGTCATGGAATAATTATGTCCTACTCTTCACCATATCATCCTCAGGGTAATGGACAAGTTGAATCCAGCAATAAGAGCCTTTTGAACATTATTAAGAAAATCCTTGAGGAGAACAAAAGGTCTTGGGACCAAAAGTTAAAGTTGGCCCTATGGGAAAATAGGATTACTGTCAAGAAAGAAATTGGTGTGTCACCTTTTGAGTTGGTTTATGGCACGCAATCTAGGGTGCCAGTCAATAATCTTCTTCCTGTATACAAGTTCCTGCAAGCTGAGGATATGGAGTTATCTGAACCTATGGAAGACATAATGATTCAAATGGTGGAGGTGGAGGAAATCAGGACTTTGGCCCATAAGAGAAATTTGAAAATTCAGTTGCAATCCAAATATTTGTTTGATAAAAGAACCTTGTTAAGGAAGTTTCAAATTGGTGGCATGGTCCTTCAATGGAATGCGAAAGGGCAAGATAAAGGAAAACACAAAAAATTTGAGTCATCGTGGATAGGCCCCTCTATGGCTTATTATCTTAATGGAAAGAATTCATATTTTTTGTAGAAAATGAATGGTGAGGTACAGGAATTTCTAGTGCATGGACAATTCCTGAAGCATTACTTTTCTTAAGTCCATGCACAGTAGGTCTTAGTCTGTATATATTTAGGTTTGTTTCTATTGGTTGTTTTGGGCTTGTGTTTGGTCTGTTCTCTGTATGAATAAGGTTAATAAAAGCCGAAGTAATGAGATGTATAGGGACGAGTATTTTTGAATCCTTGCTTGATTTATATGACTCTGTAGCTTGGATAAGGCACTGGTATCAGTTGTGGTTTTCTTTCTATTTCTCTTGGGGATCAATACTAAAAATGAGTATAAGTTTTTACTTCATCGTTTCATTTTTGTTAAGGTGATGAAGTCCATAGGTTTTAGCATTGGTTTACTATGGATCTAGAATTTCAAAGTGTGAAAGTTTTCACAAAAGGTATACCCACCTGAACTTTGGATAAGTTCGAAGTGTAGAAGGTTTTGTTGAAACCTTGTTATATGTTATTCTGGGATTCTAATTCTCTTGGTGTCCTCTCCATATGCAAATAGAGTTCATTATATTTCTTACATGAAGGATAGAAGGGAATCAGATTTTGAGAACAACACATATTATCCCACATTCATCCAAAAGTCGGGTCAGTTCGTATTCAAATACATCGACAGAAACATTCCAAGTGTCATGCCTACTAGTCTTTTGGACTTCGGTCTGGGTGATCATCCACAATCAAATACTTCCTCATCGGCCTTAGAACCAACACTGCAAAGTTACCTCGATCACCTAAAGCAGCTTCATCGAGTCATTGACACATATCCTGAACTATTTCCCCGATGAGCGATGCACTCCAAGTCTAGAGAAGTCGAACCCATCGGACATCGGTGTAGCTTCCAACTTGTTCCACTGATAGCCGATGACAACTTGATTGTCGAAGGCAACTTCATCAAGTGATCAAGACAACATCCAACAGGCTACATCGGGACATCGACAGGACTTCAATATGGATAACCCGATAGGCGATGTTAACCCGATGACCACAAAAGAGGATCCAAACACTACTTCCCGATAACCAAACAAGGAGGATACATCGGGTAGACCTAACCCGATACTTTCCCACAAGCTATTCCATCGGGGTAAGTTACACCGATCAACCCGAACATTGGTCTGGAGAATTTGAGGCATATCTCCAAAAATTACATCATACAAATATACATATATAAATGCATCATAAAATCTCAAAAACATATGCATCCACATAGTCAATCATCCTACATCCATCAAAGAGTTAGTAACATATCAAAAACACATGCATGTGTATCCATCCTGCATCAATCAACATGTGGGTAGCACATCATAAGCATAGACATATATAAGCATCCATCCTGCATCATAAATAGGTTAGCACAATACATCTACAATCATAATCCATGCATCACATCATAAAATAATAAGTAATGTCCATCATAATGTCCATAACAAAGTGTTAGGATAATCGGTGAACAACTGAGAGGGGGGGCTGAATTAGTTGTTAACAGATTCTGAAACTTTAAGCACACAAAACCTTTTACCAGAATGCATAAACCAAATACGAGAATAGAAGATATATCAATTAAGAACAAACATATATCATAAACCAAATACCATGCATCCATAATACATAACACCAAGATTTGGACATGGAAAACCCGGTAAAGGGAAAAACCATTGTGGGAAGCCTACCCACAGTCAGATGATACTGCTGCAGTAAGTATGTGTTTACAATAAGGGGTTTGCACATGCAGGAAGGACAATAGCCTAGAGCACACTGCTCATCACAAAGGAGCCTCGTTGACTACAAAAGATCTTCAGACTACAATCTAGAATTAAGAATGAACTGCAAGAATAACATCTCCTAATACCTGATTACAGTTCCAGTTAACCTCAATGCTAGAGGTCTTAAACATCTTACACAAACCCAATTTGATCACCTATGATCGACCAAAACCTCTGCATATGATTACAACTTTTTTCGCACACATATAATCCCATAACCCACGACCACATGCCATGATCTACAAAGAGGTCTTACATCATATTTATACCAACTCGGGACCTAAACAATTAGGTTGGCCACCTAAAAGATAATACAATAAATTTATTACATAAATCCACAAACCAATGATAATCCAAGTCGGCCTAAGACCGAAACAACATTAACCAAACAATAAATCCAACGGTTAATGTATCGGGAGCATCTACCAACACATTACATAAACAAGTCCATAACCCAATAGAATAACATTAGGTCTGGTGCTAAATGCAACACCACCTATCGACTGGAACACAAATATGATAACCATCAGCATCCTAAGAACCTTCTAGAATCCACACCAACACCACTTATCGAATCCATCAAAAGATCTTCAACAAAGCTCTTCCAGTAGAACCCTTACCGATAACCAAAAGGCTTACTAGAACATATGATAGAATCTGGATAACCAAATCCCATACCAACCGAATATGACACGCACATGAATAAGTAAACCAAACCAATTCCAACAATTTAAACATATCCAAGAATACCAGAGATGATCTCCAGATCAACATTACAATCCAACCACTCTACCAAAACCTGGTAGACAACCAAATAGGCTAGTGTTGACATCAATGAAAAATATCAATGCAACACATAATCAATTTCTCCAAATTGCCAACAATCTCTACCTTTGGCATTGATGGCAACACTAGATGTGAAAAACATCCAAGTGCCAAGAAATTCCAAACAAGTCTCCCCCAATGGAATACATCCAACAAATGATATAACAATGAAGTTCTAAACCAAATAACCAAACCATAGACCAAACTCCCCTGTGACTGATATCTTTGTTAAGCTCTATTTTTCACATGTATACCTCTCCCCCTTTTACATAAATGCCAAAAATTTGACTTAAACATCAAATAAAAATCATAGATCTTCTGAACCACACAACTGACTACTCCCCCTGAGTAGTAGCACCAACTCATCAATCTAGACTAAATTATAGTTCTGATAATGCATACCTGACTGATGCTAATCAACATCACTTAAGTCTTTACTGGAGGGGCAAAGACCCCCAATCTGTCTCTAAAGTACTCACATGATTCTTTGGGCAAAGGTTTAGTGAAGATATCTGCAATCTTCTCTTCAGTGTTCACATAAACCAATTTGACTTCATTTTCTTCCACCTTTTCCTTCAAAAAGTTATACTTGATTGATATGTGCTTTGTCTCAGAATGAAATATTGGATTCTTTGATATGTCAATAGTAGAAGAGTTATCACAGTGAATAACTATCAGTTCATTACAATCTACCCTTATATCTTTCAAAATTTGCTTCATCCATAGAACTTGTGTACATATAGTAGCAACAACAACATACTCAGCTTTAGTAGTAGATAAATAAGTACATGACTATTTCTTCCTGATCCATGAAACAAGTTTCTTTCCAAGAAAGAAAGCTCCACTGGATGTTCTTTTCTGGTCATCTATATCTCTAGCCCAATCTGCATCTGTATATGCACATAATGTAAAGTCATCATCTTTAGGATACCAAAAACCATATTGAGTTGTTCCTTGTAAATATCTGAAAATCCTTTTCACTGCACATTCATTATATCCAGTCTAGTCTGAGTCAAATATAATAGACCTCCAATCATATATTTATACCTTGTAGGATTTACCATAGCTAATACATCTGCAAACCTAAGAAAAATCTCATTTCTCCAATCATAGACATCTCAAATTTATTCTTCATATTATTAGAGAATTCCATTAAAAACTTTTCTTCACCTCCAAAAATGATATCATCCACAAAGACCTCAACAATCAATATGTCATGATTAGTGATCTTACAATATAAGTTACTGTCAGCATTACCTTTAGTGAAACCAAGATTCAAAAGATATTTATCCAATCTGACATACCAGGCTCTAGGGGCTTGCTTCTTTCCATATAAAGCTTTCCTCAATCTGTAAACCATGTTATTATCATCTAAAAGTCAAAATCCATCAGGATGCTCAATGTATAATTCCTCTTCAAGATCTCCATTTAGAAATGCACACTTAACATCCATGTGATAAACCTTGTATTCATTATGGGCAACATAAGCAAGAGATAATCTCACAGCTTCAATCCTAGCTATCGGAGAAAACGTTTCATCATAATCAATTCTTTCCTTCTGAAAATATTCTTTGCACACCAATCTAACCTTGTTCCTCACAACTTGTCCATCTTCATTCAATTTATTCCTAAAAACCCATTTAGTTCCAATAACATTCTTATTTTTAGGTCAGGGAACTAAAGTCCACGTGTGGTTCTTTTCTATATGATCCAATTCCTCTTCCATTTCTTTCATCCAACACTCATCCTCACATGCTTCAACTACTGATGTCGGTTCAATTTGAGAAATTAAGCATACCTCAATAGCTGCCAACCTTCTCCTTGTCATCACTCTTTTTCTCTTGTATCCAATGATCTGATCTTTTGAATGATTCAACCTTACATACATAGGAGTCTTCTGAATTTTTGTTTCTCTGCTCCGATCTTCAGTTATTGTTGAATTTTCTGATACTATCGGAGTAACTGGTTCAATATTTTGTTCCAGTATAGGTGTTACCGGTTCAGTTATGATCATTTCCACTTCCGATTCTCTCTCATAAGTTCTTATTTGACCTTTGTATTGCTCATCCACCTTGACATTAGCGCTCTCCATAATTCTTTGCAATCTTTTGTTATAACATCTATATGCTTGTCTTTCATTAGAATAACCAAGAAACATTCCTTCATCACATCTAGGATCAAAATTTCCAATGGAATCATCTCTTTTGATATAGAATTTACTACCAAAGATTCTGAAGTACTTAACTGTAGGTGTATGACCAAACCATAACTCATAAGGTGTCCTATCGATGTCTCTTTTGATATGAACTTTGTTGAATGTATACACTGTCGCGTGTGTGTGTGAAAAAGTGGTCTGTAAGCTGCAAGAACAACACTTCAATTAAGTCATTATATGCCTGGTTAATAATCAATAATCAATAAGTAAAACCATAACAAAGTGACTAATTGCCTTCTAAAAGATGTGAGTATAAGATTTCTCTTAGATTGTTATAAGCAATACCAGTGACTAGACTAAACCAAGACGAAGGATTTAATCTATATGATATTTAACTATATGGATGCAAGATGGATGAATAATTCAAGCAAAATAATCAATTCAAGCAATAATGGATGTAAAATGGATGCAAATAATCTAAAAAGCACAATAATCTTCAATGACTCCAGAGCGAAATTAGTATGATAATAATCTCCAAGCGTGTTCTCAAAAATCTCTGGGGTAAATTGGAATGAGAGCTGAAGACTGAATTTATAGAGAATTACCAAGAGAAAAGCTCAATTTAGGATTAATTGAAAATAATTGAGAAATCAGGTTAAGTTAACCTTGAGATAGATTCCAATTATAGTTTAATTGAAATGCATTCAAATTACAAGTCCAAGTTGCATTGGAAATAATAATAAATTAATTCCATGCATTCGTGATAAAAATAGATAATTCTTTTATTTATTCAAGAAAAGAATCTTTTCAATGCAACTGAACTTATTTTTCTAAAAAGTTTTGAGTTCCAATTTTAGAGAATAATTCACTAATTCAATTAAATTGCTTTTCTGATTTCAAGTTCTAAATTTAGAAAAAGAAATAATATCTCAAGTTGGATTTCTCTCTCAATTCAATTCTTTTATTTAATTTTCAATTCAACTCTTGTTTGTGATTAATTCCTCTTTTGTAATAAATTAATTCCTTTTGCATGATTAAATGGCAATTTATTAATTAATTAAATATGCAAGGATATTTACTAAATTAAAAATGGGATAATTGATCAAAAATGATATTCTTGGAAATGATTCAATAAATTAAATGAATATTTAATTAATATTGAGTAATTGATTTGCTATGTGATATTTGATGATTAAAGAATTAATAATGTGCTCAAGATTGATTTAATTGCCTTTGGTTAGGACCTTGGTGATGTTGTCAAGATTAGGGGTCCATGGTTTAGATGACCATTTTTAGGGTATTACATTTTCCCCTATTTGAATTAATGTGCGAGTAGCGTGTTGGTTCAAAGAATGTGTGATGTCTAGGAGATGCCAGTTCTGAACTTGAATGATCACGAACCAGATGAAGAGCAAGGTGTTTAGCTTAATTTGAAGCGACAAAGCTGAATGAAGTCTAGTTAAAGAGATACCGTTCCCAAACTTGATTGAACCGAGGAATGATAGAAACAAAAGATACCGAACTTGAACTTGATTGATCAAGAAGCAGATCTTACTGATCTAGAACTTGATTGAACTTAGATGCAGTGAGTGATGATAAAAATCAATCTTGAACTTGAATGATCAAAACAAGATGAAGATAAACTATTCAGCTTGATCAAGAAATGAATACTGAACACTTGCTTAAATTGAGTGTAATCAAAGATACTCTTTAAACTTTTGATTGAGTTTAAACAAATAATCAGCTTGATTTGAAGCGATGAAACTGATTAACGTTAAGAGATTGATTCAGATGAAGGACAAATATCAGCTTGATTTGAAGCAATGAAACTGATATGCCCCTAGCGATTGATTCAATTCAGACGATCAAGAGATCTCAACTTGATGTGAAGTGATGAAGATGAGATGCCTCTTAGCAATAAGAATTGATTTTCTTTAGTTGAAAAGATTTTACTTGACTTTTGATGAAAATTTGAAAAATTTCTCGACTTGTGAGATGTGAGGTCATAAGGTTGTGAGTATGCCCCCTCAGGAGTGAAATCGAAAGATAGTGAGGGTACTTGATGATTATAGGCAATTGTGTGGCGAGAATAAGTTATTTGAGAACAAATTGATTCTGAGGAATTGTTGAAAAATCTGGCGTTGATTGATGAGTTAAGCGCAGAGTTGATCGTAATGTTGATGTGTAGAATTGAAATTGATATTCAGCATTGAAATTGAGCGCAATTGGAAGAAAAAATGAGCAATTGATGAAAAGAGCGCTAAGCAGTCCAAATTGTGAAATTGACTAGCAAAATGATCTCGAATTTTGATTTCGATCTCGAAAATGGAATCAGAACGGTCAAATTAGCTAAGGGTACAATTTTCACGTCCATCGGAGCAAGTTGAAAAATTAGGTTTTTGGCTATATATGGGACAAAAGTGTCATTTTCAAATCATTTTAACCCTCCAAGTTTAAAAATTCAAAAAGCCTTCTGCGAAGAAAATAGTGGTCCCTACTCGTCAACATCGATTCGAGCACCAGAGATGTCATAATCAACCCTGAAACTATGAGCCAGCGGTAAGTGATCTATCTTAAGCCTCTTTATGTTTTCAATTTTGAATTTTTTAATTCATTTTTCCAATTTTTTGCATGTTTGGGGTCGGGTTTCACATTTTATCATGCGAGACAAGATCCTGTCTCGTATGAGTAACTGGTAAAATTTATTTTGTTGTTTAGGGTCATTAGAATTGTCGTTCGGGATGCACCCTCGTATTGTACGACAGGTCTGTTAAAAGACCATTTTGTCGTGCGGGAGCCAATAGTATGTCATTTGGGGTTGTTTTGTCATGCGAAAGCTATTCCTGGCTCATACAAGATTATGTCTCTCTATGTTTTTTTGTTCAAGAGACAGTGAGCATTTTTGAAGGTCTAAACGTGAAATTTTGATTTTGCATTTGACTTAGTTGGATTTGCGTGATGTTTTACTTCTCTTGTAGGCTCATGTGGAATGTTTTTTGATGCTTTGTTGTTGGGTTTTTGCAGGTTCGATTACCTCTTGTGCTGTTTAGATGCATTTATCCTCCCACTATGGCATTAGTTCGACATTTATCTGAGGTTGAGCAGACTCATATTGACTTGTGCGGCTTGACTCATCTATTTATATTACCTGATATCCGTGTGAATCACGGAATGCTCACAACATTGGTTGAGCGTTTTCATTCAAAGTAGAACACATTTCATCTGTCAGTGGGGGAGTTGAATATCACTCCCGAGGATGTATATAGGATCCTCTGTATCCCTTTTGTTGGGGATAAGGTGGATTATGATTCAGGGCACCTTCCAGGATTACAGGAAGTGAGGCATGTCTTCAGTGATCCTGACATTTTGAATCGTTCCATTAGTTGGGACATACTAATGAGCAGGTACAATGAGGAGTATCCTCTAGCATGTATTCTAGTAGGGTTCATAGGCTGTTTTATGATGCCAGATAGAGGGCAATAGGGTTTCTAATGTGGATGGGCTCGGATGCTAAAGATATTGATAGAGACCCCTCAGAGACTTGGCTGGGGTTCATGTTTATTGGCCCACACGTATTGAGAGATGCATGAGATTGTGTATAGAGATGGGTAGAGCATGGCTGCCGGTGTATATATGTGGTAGCATATAGTGTCACAGTTCCTGTTGCGCAGCAGGTGATACCCTACTCGCATTATATGGCACGATTAGAGGGAGCTCGGGCACCTCGTCAGGATCTCGGGCATCAGGCTCCTCCTCCTCCACCAGGTGATGAGGGAGAGGGTGCTAGCTAGATTATTTCTTTTTGTAGCTCAGATATTTTTTGTACACTCACCCATTTTTTGTAGCCTATACAATTATTGCTCCGATGGGAGTTTGTATATGTCATTCGACATCATTTTGTACTCTTATACTTGACATGATATATATATACAAGATCCTATTTGACTTCATCGTACTTCTGTTGATTCGTTTATGAGATGTCTTTTATATGCTTTATTCTATATGTATGCATTTCTTTTCAATATGAATGTATGTAATGCAAATGATTATAGATGTCTATTTTTGTTTCTTTTCATATGCAAATAAATGAATATGTAATGAGTAATATGAGTAATGTAATGTTTTCATTTTTCTATGCAATAAAATGAATGCAGATGAGTAAATAATGAAATGGATGAAGCTATATTAAATGTTATGTATGCAGCTAAAACATCTCAAAACACAAGTACTCGATCGGAGAAATGATGATAAATAGACCGCTTAGCGTAAGAAATGATGATGCTTTCAGCTCTCATTAAGAAGATAAAGAGATTATTACCATACCAAAATCACTCTAAATTCACAAAAATGCAAAATGATATGTAAAATGCATCCTAAACCTAGTCACTAGATTTAAAATACTTAAGATTCGTCGCTGAGCATAATGAACACAATAGGCAGGTTAGAGTTCCTTTCTTTTTCAATGTGCAATATTAATTATCTTGTCCGCAATGACCCTGTTTTTGTTCATATCTTTGGACAGATTTCGTAGGGACCCGAATTGCATCATAAAGAAATTCCCTCAAAACAGATAAAGAAATGATATGGACCTCCCTGTAGCATACAAATAAGCGGATTCGAGGTATGTGAGGTGATTTCACCTTGTTGTGAAGGCTCTTATCATAGACACACAGCTAATTTATATGTTTCTAGATCATTGGGATCATTCCTACAAGCAGAAAACAAAGAAATATTATGCCCCCAATCCTTGCTCTTCTTAGTCACAATAGACTTCCTCGAGTTACTTAGAGGGATAATAATCGAAAACCAATATAAAAGACAGCACACAAAGACAATTTTCATTCATATCTCAAACTGTTTAGTGATTTTTTTCCATAATGTTTTTTTGCTTGTTTACTCAGTGATAAAAACACTTTGGTAGTTAGGAGACAGGTGACTGACTCAGAGTGGATGATCAGGTTTCATTGACAGAAAGATGACTTGTTTGACACTGCTTAGGATATGTAAATTGCTCTGTCGAGTAACCTAAGACTAGGACGTTGATTAGTTTCAAGTCATGAGGGTTCCAATGAACTCGGATGTCACAAAAGTGACTGAAAAATATGTACAAGCGAAAGCAAAGATGCATGAAAACGGGAAATGCCAACATTGCATTGATAGATGGAGCGCTTGAGTACAAGAGGCACCTATTTGCCATGTTTTCACCTGCTTGGCAGAGATTCATTTTTTTTTTTACCAAGGTGCTTGTTTACCAGGTTTTCACAAGGGCATTTTTTCTCTTTTATTTTTTTTTCTTTTGATGATTTTTCTCTTTTTTTTGTATTTTTTTTTTATTTTTCCATTTTTTAAATTTTTTTCAGGACTTTTTCCTGCTGTACAAGTTGGTGGCACAAAGAATTCTAATCGAAGAATTTTTTCAAGTGGATGGTGTTAATCGGTTCACAGAGTTGTTCTCCTTCCGAGTTTGAGATTTGATAGGCACCAGAGCTGAATACTGCCGTAACAATGTAGGGACCCAGCTAGTTGGGTTCAAACTTCCCTTTATTGTCACGAAACTGTTGATTTTTTGGATTTTCTCTCAGAACTAGGTCACTAACCTGAAATTCTCTTTGTTGAACTTTCTTGTTATATCCTCTGGACATTCTCTTCTGATATACTCTGAGATGATCAAACGCCACTTGTCGACGCTCATCCAGCAATTCGAGCTCTTGCAATCTAGATATTCTATGATCTTCATCAGTAACAAGACCTTGCAAAGAAACTCTTAGAGATGGTATTTCTACTTCAATAGGTAGTACTACTTCAGACCCATACACCAAAGAGAAAGGTGTAGCCCCAGTAGGTGTTCTGATACTTATTCTGTAAGCCCATAGTGCAGGATTGAGCTGCAGATGCCAATCCTTCCCAGATTTTTTCACTGTTCTATGCAAGATAGTCAATAGGTTTTTGTTAGACACCTAAGCTTGTCCATTCCTTGAGGGTAATATACCAATGACCAATGTTGCTTTATTTTGAATTTCTCGCAAAGCTCGTCCAGATCTTTATTCTTAAACTGTCCTCCATTATCAATCACAATGGACAAAGGTATCCCACACTTGTAGATAATATAATTTAGGATGAACAAGGCGACTTGTTTACCAGTTACTTTGATGAGCCGAACCGTCTCTACCCACTTGGTGAAATACTCAGTGGCAGTTATGATGAATTTATGTCTGTTGGATGAAGCAGGATATATTTGACCAATGAGATCAAAGGCCCATTACTGAAAAGGCCAGTGTGTTATAAATGGTATGAGGTCCCTTGCCGGGGCATGTATGAGATTTCCATGAAGCTGACATTTCTCACAAGTCTTAGCAAATTGGATGGCATCTTTTTCCATGTTTGGCTAGTAGTAGCTAGCCCATAATAGTTTCCAAGCTAAAGTAATACCATTCGAATGAGATCCACAAATACCTTCATGGACTTCCGATAATGCACATTTAGATTCTCCTATTTCTAGACACCTAAGCAATGTATCATCCAAACCTTGTCTAAATAAATCATTATCTATGATAACATACCACGAAGCATTTTGAGTTAGGTTTCTTTTCTCATTTTGGGTAAGATTTCCAGGGATAATTTGGTCTTGTAGATAGGAATAGATGTGGTTGTATCGGGATGAGTCATGTCCAATAATAGAACAGACTATTTGGGTCTCAAGATAATCATAAGTGGGGTAATATAACTCTTCCACCAGGATATCAAAGTGAAAATTGGACTCCTGTAACTCAGGTATAGATGCCAAGGTAGCCATAGCATCTGCTGCTCTGTTTGCGGACCTAGGAATCTGTTGGAATGATACAAAAGCAAAATACTTCTTAAGATCATCAACCATTCTCTTTTAAGGCATTAGTTTCTCATCTCGAGTCTAATATGTATCGTTGATTTGATTAACCACTAGCTGAGAATCTCCATAGATATACAATTCTGCAACCTTCCATTCAATAGCTAGTTTTATCCCATTCACCAAAGCTTAATATTCTGCAATGTTGTTTGTACAAGGGAATATAATCTTATAAGACTTTGGGATTGAATACTTTTGAGAAGTAATGAATAATATCCTAGCACTCGAACCATTTTGAGTAAAGGAACTATCGAAGAACATTTCCAAGGTTGTTGAGTAAGGTGCATTATTGACTCATCTGGAAACTCTATGTGTAGCAGTTGACTGTCCTCAAGTAGAGCTTCAACAAGTTGATCAGCAATTACCTGTCCTTTTATGGCTTTGTGTTCCACATATTCAATGTCAAACTCTATAAGGATCGTTACCCATTTAGCTAATCTTCCTGTAAGTGTTGCCTTATTGAGAAGATACTTGAGTGGATTAATTTTGGCCACTAGCTTGACTGAATGTGCTAACATGTAGTGCCTCAGTTTTTGTGATGCAAAGACTAATGCCAAGCATGCTTTTTCTATTATAGTGTAGTTAATTTCATAAGACACCAATGTCCTACTAATGTAATAAATAGCTCATTCCTTTTTATTGTCATCCTGTTGCGCTAGAAGTGCCCCCAGTGATGAATCAGTTGCTGATATATATAAGATTAGTGATTTACCCTAATTTGGTGGCATCAATATTGGTGGATTTGATAGGTACTCTTTTATCTATTGAAGATGTTGTTCGCACTACTGATCCCAGTTGTATATTATTCCTTTTCTCAATATCTTTGTGAAAGGTTGAGCTTTGTCTGCTAGCTGAGAAATGAATCTTCTAATGGATTGGAGACGTCCCTATAGAATTCTCATTTGACTGATGTTCTTCGGAGGCGGCATTTCCATTATAGCTTGAACCTTCTCAGGATCAACCTCGATTCCGTTCTTTGAAATGATGTAGCCAAGTAGTTTACCAGATGTCACTCTGAATGCACACTTCTTTGGATTTAACCGGAGTTGGAACTTTTCCATTCTGTCAAGTATAGGACCTAACTCTTGAATATGTGTTGATCTTTTCATAGTCTTCACTAAGGTGTCATCAACATAATCTTCCATATTCTTATGCATCATTTCATGAAAGATAGTTGTAACTGCTCTTTGATAGGTTGCTCCTGCGTTATTTAGCCCAAATGGCATGACGTTCCAGCAAAAGGTTCCCCATGCACAGGTGAAATCTGTCTTTTCTTGACCTCCAAGAGCTATTTTGATTTGATTGTATCCAGAGAATTTGTCCATTAGTGAGTACATTTCATACCCAGCAGTCATGTTGACTATCATATCAATATTTGGTAATGGAAAGTCAGCCTTCAAACATGCTTTGTTAAGATCTCTGAAGTCAGTACAAACTCTGAAAGACTTGTCTACCTTTGACACAAGTACTATGTTTGAAATCCATTTGGCATAATCTATAGCTTTGATGAATCCATCTTTTAATAGTTTTTCTAGTTCAGCCTTGACCAATAGCGCTACATGCGGGTGCATCTTATGGAGTTTTTTCTTAACTAGTTTTACTCCTGGTGTAATTGAAAGATGGTTCATAATGAGACCAGGATCCAGACCTGGCATATCAGAGTACATCCATGCAAAGTTTATTTTCTTTTCTAAGAATAGCTGAGTGAACTCCTTCAATTCTTCTGCTGATAGTGATTGAGCTACATGAATGATGTGTGGTGTCTCTTGACTCCCAATGTTCACTGGCTGAGTTGGCTTGATCAATATGGATGACCTTTCCTAGAAATGACTTGGCAGTATATCAAGTATCTCACCTTCAGGCACCTTAGAGAGGTTTTCAGCTTTAGGTACGTCCTTTATTTTCTCTTTTTTAGATTCGGACACTGCCACAATGTGGTTTTTTCCATTAGATCTTTTATTTTTATTTTTCTTGTTTTTGCGACTAAGATACTTGATATCCACTTTAGTCATGTTTTCACTTTGTTCACTAGTGGAAGAGTTTATAGGTTCAACTGCATTGAGATAATAGGCTAGCGTATAGTCATTGGCAAAAGTAGGTATACTCATGGGCTGGTTTTATAAAGTATAGTCAATCAATTCAGGATGTACTAAGGGTAAATCTTGGATAGGTTCAAGAGCGTTCACGGTATTGTTATCACAGCTGTAGATTGAAAAGTCGAGTTCTAGAATGATACCTTGCGTAAGTGTCTCGAGACCAAGAAGAGTCAGATCATGATTATTAAAGTTCATGTTAATATTTAATCGATCTAATCTGATAGACATACTTGTAACATCGTTCACTATGCCTGACTGGACGTCATATCATGGTTTAATAGCGATAATATCAGTAGACAAATTTTCATTATTTGTATCAGCTGATTCAAAATTTGAGGTTGAATAGATATTATCCTGGATAGGACTGTCATCAGAGTCATCAGGTGAAGTTTCTAAGTCTTCTTCAGGTGATTTAGTAAGCATATGTATGGTATCAATACCAACATCTTTCATGTTGCAAGTTTCTTCATGTTGTGGTTCATTTTTCATTTGTATCTGACACACCTGTTGACATGATCTTGATGTTTTTGTGATTTTTTGTCTCCTACTCCATTCAGCTTCTTCTAGACTGATAACTAGTTCTTGTTCTCTAGCTTCCAACTCTTCTTGTGTAGTGCTATACCTAATCTGCTCTATTTTAGGATAGGGGTACATAGATGAGAAGCTTTCTAGTATTCTTCCTTCTTTCAGTCCTTGTTCATAATTTGCTTGTCTCTTTTGTCTAATTTCCTATATTTCTTTCTCTAGTTTTATGCGCATCAGCTCTTGAGCATCATTTATGACATCGCTAGACTCTTCTGGAGTTTCTGTAGTGGATGTGTCTGAGAGGTTGTCAGGACCCCATTCATACTCATTTGAATCAGTCTTTGAATCACATACTTGCTGTCTGCCAGTATATGTGATTGGAACTTTTAGTGGTGCAAACAATTCTCTGATTCTTACTACTTCATTTCTTATATCTTCAGGAACCTCAACTTCCTGTATTATTGTAGCTGATACCATCAAAGTTTGAGCACTGACTGTTTCTTCTTTCTTGACTATTGATTCCTCTTTCTCTTTCCTACACTCTGCTTTTGTTTGTTGAGTGTCTACTTCCTGTAATGTTATAGGCGATATTCTTTTCTGCCACTTAGACTTAGAAACATGTTTTTGATCTGATGTCTTTTTCTGATTGTAACCCAGTCTAGCCTTATCATTTATGGATTTGGTTTGTAGCTGAATTGGTTCAGTAATACCTTTCTTTTGTTTACCCAAAGGACCAGTACTTGAGTACCCCATGCATTGAATCATTTTGTATCTAGGACCATATTGGTTTGAGGAAATCTCACAATGTCGTACCTCCTCATTTTGACTATCTTCCTTAAAGAGTCAGTTAAGAACAACATCTTCTTCTATTTCATCTGCCAAGGAGGTAGAAGACTGTACAAGACCATCATATATGGTATTCAGAGCTGAAGTTTGTGTTCTCATAGCCTCTGATGGCTTGCCCAACTATTTTGGTGATGGAGGGAGAGAAACTAATGAAAGTGTCGGTTCTATCTTGTAGCCATCCATGCTAGTATTTGTAATCTTCAATCTCTTTTCTAAGTCTTTCATTAGTGCTTCTGGATCTGTATTTAGAGAGGCTACCCTATTATGAGGCACAAAAGTATCTGCACCTTTTATCAATGCATTACATACGACATTTGTATCAGCAGGAATACTGACTTCTGCTCTGTTATAAGGGAACTTTAAGTATTGATGGTATGTTGACGGTACTCCCTTCATTTCATGAATCCACGACCTTCCCAGTAATATATTATATGACAATGGAATATACAGGACCTGGATAGGTCCAAGAGCGTTCACGGTATTGTTATCATAGTTGGGGATCGAAAAGTCAAGTTCCAGAATGATACCTTGCGTAAGTGTCTCGAGACCAGGAAGAGTCAGATCATGATTATTAAAGTTCACATTAATATTTAATCAATCTAATCCGATAGACATACTTGTGATGTCATTCACTATGCCTAACTGGACGTCATATCGTGGTTTAATAGCGATAAGATCAGTAGACAAATTTTCATTGTTTGTATCAGCTGATTCAAAATTTGAGGCTGAATAGATATTATCCTGAATAGGACTGTCATCAGAGTCATCAGGTGAAGTTTCTGAGTCTTCTTCAGGTGATTTAGTAAGCATATGTATGGTATCAATACCAACATCTTTAATGTTGCAAGTTTCTTCATGTTGTGGTTCATTTGTCATTTGTATCTGACACACCTATTGACATGATCTTGATGTTTCTGTGATTTTTCGTCTCCTACTCCATTCAGCTTCTTCTGGACTAATAACTGGTTCTTGTTCTGTAGCTTCCAACTCTTCTTGTGTAGTGTTATACCTGATCTGTTCTGTTTTAGGATAGGGGTACATAGATGAGAAGCTTTCTGGTATTCTTCCTTCTTTTAGTCCTTGTTCATAATTTGCTTGTCTCTTTTGTCTAATTTCCTGTATTTCTTTCTCTAGTTTTATGCGCATCAGCTCTTGAGCATCATTTATGACATCGCTAGACTCTTTTGGAGTTTCTGTAGTGGATGTGTCTGAGAGGTTGTCAGGACCCCATTCATACTCATTTGAATCAGTCTTTGAATTGTCTACTTGATGTCTACCAGTATATGTGACTAGAACTTTTAGTGGTGCAAACAATTCTCTGATTCTTACTACTTCATCTCTTATATCTCTAGGAACCTCAACTTCCTGTATTATTGTAGTTGATACCATCAAAGTTTGAGCACTGACTGTTTCTTCTTTCTTGACTGTTGATTCCTCTTTCTCTTTCCTACACTCTGCTTTTGTTTGTTGAGTGTCTACTTCCTGTAATGTTAAAGGCGATATTCTTTTCTGCCACTTAGACTTAGAAACATGTTTTTGATCTGATGTCTTTTTCGGATTGTAACCTAGTCCAGCCTTATCATTTGTGGATTTGGTTCGTAGCTAAATTGGTTCAGTAATACCTTTCTTTTGTTTACCCAAAGGACCAGTACCTAAGTACCCCATGCATTGAATCATTTTGTATCCAGGACCATATTGGTTTGAGGAAATCTCACAATGTCGTACCTCCTCATTTTGACTATCTTCCTTAAAGAGTCAGTTAAGAACAACATCTTCTTCTATTTCATCCACCAAGGAGGTAGAAGACTATACAAGACCATCATATATGGTATTTGGAGCTGAAGTTTGTGTTCTCATAGCCTCTGATGGCTTGCCCAATTATTTTGGTGATGGAGGGAGAGAAACTAATGAAAGTGTCGGTTCTATCTTGTAGCCATCCATGCTAGTATTTGTAATCTTCAATCTCTTTTCTAAGTCTTTCATTAGTGCTTCTGGATCTGTATTTAGAGAGGCTGCCCTATTATGAGGCACAAAAGTATCTGCACCTTTTGTCAATGCATTACATATGACATTTGTATCAGCAGGAATACTGACTTCAACTCCGTTATAAGGAAACTTTAAGCATTGATGGTATGTTGATGGTACTACCTTCATTTCATGAATCCACGACCTACCCAATAATATATTATATGACAATGGAATATACAGGACCTAGAAAAGAACATCTTTTTCTACCAGTCCCACTCTGATAGGTAATGATACCAGACCTTTAGAAGTCCTTTCTTCTTCATCATAGGCTTTTATTGTTATTTTCTTGCCAGGATCAATGACATTTTTAGAGAATCCTAGTTGTGTAAGCAGACTGTAAGTACAGATATTCAACCCTGCGCCTCCATCTATGAAAACACATTTGACTTTGTATTTGTGGATCATGGCTTCAATATGCAATGGTTGGTTATGTGGATGATTTAGTGAGTTGTCATCTACTTCTGAGAGGGTCAAATAGTGAGGTGAAGTCAGATGACCCACCATAGACTGAAATCGATCAATGTCTAAATCTTTTGGAATGTTGGTAGTGAGCAATGCTATCTAGGATGTCTTTGTGAGCAAATGAGAGTTTTAGCAATTCAAAGATTGAGATTTGAGAATTTGTCCTTTTCAACTGTTCAACTACGCTATATCTAGAAGATGATGATGAGGTTAGCCTTTTAAATTTGTCCAAGGTTGATTCTTTTTGTTTGTTTGATTGGGCTGGTGAATTCAATGTTGCTTGAGCTGGGTTGGAAGAATTAGCTCCTTGGAGAGTGACTTTCTTCTGAGAATGGGTCAGAGCTCTTGCATATCGTGATTCATTTGGTTTATCTTGGACTATAATCACATTGGAATATTCTGATTGGGAAGGCTCAATCATGTCGATAACATTGTCCTGACTCACATAAGTATAATTTACCTTGGCACCTCCTTTGGTCTTTGAAGAATCACCTTGTTCATAAATAGGAAAAGGGTCTTTAAATGCTTTATGATCGGCATCGGTCGAGTGATTCCCAACAACAACTTTACCAGTGTCTATGAGATCTTGAATCTCATGTTTTAGCTTCATGCAATTGTTTATGTTATGAACTTTATTCTGATGGAAGTCACAGTATTCATTTTCTCTCCACCATCTTGGTTTGACATCTGGATCATATGGTTTGGAGTTATCTATTGGTATTTTGGTATCGTTTTGTCATTGATGTCACCTACTAAACACTTATCAACTCTGGCACTTTGGAGAATCAGCAACATTCATCGACAAGCAAGTGACTCATGCACAGTCACCAGTATCTGGTACACCGACAAGATATAATGATCATCGGCACTTGGAACAATATGGAAAACACTTAGTTATGTTGAAGACATCGTGTGGATACTCTGTTTTGGAGTTTTGTTTATTGGTACATAGCATTTGCATATTTGTTGTTACTGGCAAATAGGTCCAGGTTACACCGGCAGGTTTATCTTTTCCAGATCAGCACAACACACTATGGAGATGATTAATTATTGTTGTAAATGCATTAAGACGACATGCTGAATCGGTTATTGCATCGGATATTGTATTGTTTGTAAAATGTTTTTATTGTAATATCTTGTAGAGTCGACCTACTAAAATTGGTCTTAGGTTATGGTATAAATGTAAGATCTTATTTTTTTAGATCAAATGTGGAATGTGAAAAAGGATTGTGTGAAGGTTTATGCAAGAATAAGCAGAGCTATACACACAGACATCATTTGAAGGTTGAAGGAGGGTTTTTGTGAAGACAATCAGAACTACACCGGTATTGAATCCAGCATATGAAGATGCTATTTTGTGCAGTACATTCTTATTGGATTTAACCATCCAACTGTAGTCAGTGTGACTCCCATTTTGTGATTGAGCAGTGAGCTCTAGGCGCTTGGCCTTTCTGCATGTGCAGACCCCATTTATGTACACTTACTATTTGCAGTAGTATCATCTGATTGTGGGTAAGGTTTCCCACCATGTTTTTTCCCCTTACAGGGTTTCCATGTACAGATATTGGTGTTAAGTGTTGTGGATGACTTTGTCTTTATGTTTCATGTACTAATCCTTACTGGTATAGCAATTAACTGTTAAAACTGTCTACTAGCATATTAAACTGGTTTACCGGTATTAAGCATTAAGTTGGTTAAGTTGTTTTGGTTTGAATTTATTTGACAACTGATTCACCCCCCCTCTTAGTTGTCTCTGAGACCTAACAATTGGTATCAGAGCCTAGTCCTCTTTTGCAGAAGTTTAACAGCTTGAGGAGATCCAATGTCTACTAACTATTTCAAGAAGGAAAGTCCTAAACTTGATGGAACCAACTATGACATATGGAAGATCAGAATGGAGACACATCTAAATTGCATTGGAAGGACATCTAGGATGTTACAAAGAATGGTTATACTGCTCCTACTCAGAGTCAGCCCACTCCACCCAACTTGACTAAAGATGAGGAAAATGATTGCAAAGCAAGAGAAGCACTTTTGAGCGCATTATCAGATCAACAAATCATGGGACTATCAGATAGGTCTACTGCTAAAGCTATTTGGGATCATTTGGAAACACTGAATGAAGGAGATTCCGCAGTCAAAATTGCAAAACTTGAGAGCTTCTGGGTCGGGTATGAACATCTAAAAATGGAAGAAGATGAAAGGATTTTCGCTTTTATGGAAAGAGTAAATGAGATTGTTTTGGGTATTAAATGTTGTGGAGGAACCTTAAGTGGATGAAATTGTTTCAAAAGTTTTAAGAGGATTGCCACCGGCATATAAAATGAAAGTCACTGCTATAAATGAGTTAAGAACAATGCCTAATACATTAGTAACTAGGGATACATTGATTGGAAAACTTTCAGGTTTTGAAATTGAAGAATTTGGTCCTATTGCTACTATAAAGACAGATTTGGCCTTTAAAGCATCAACATCATCTACTCCATCATTTGACAAATCTGATTGGAAAGCCTTTTATGCAAGAGAACTTGAAGAAAGCAGGAAAGAAAATGAAGAACTTGAAGAACTTGAAGCACTATTTACAAGGAAAATGCCTAAAGGTCCAGTTGGAAGTAAGTATGAAGGTAAAGCACCCTTTAAATGTTTTAACTGCAATAAGATTGGTCATATGGCTTTGAGATGCCCTGATAGACATGATAGACTAAGAGAAGAAGCTAAAAAGAACATACAAGCCTAACCTTGAATATCAGAGATACAAATTTAAGAAGAATAAAGACAAATCTTGTTACATTGTTGATGAAGGTGTGACTGATGATTCTAATGATGATCCGATAGATAATGGATGGGTTTTTGTTGCTATAATAGAAGATCAACCAGCACCTACTGCTCAACCAGTAATACAGGCCGTGGTAGCTATAGTTGAAGTAAAGGATGAATGGATCACTGATTTAGGATGCTCACATCATATGACGAGACAAAGGTAAATTCTTGAACTTTCAAGAATACAATGGAGGCTTAGTGAGATTTGGAGATGACAAAGCTTGTTTAATCAAAGGTAAGGGTACAATATCTCTTGATGGTAAGCATAACACTGACAATGTTTACTATGTTGAAGGATTAAAGCATAATCTTTTGAGTGTTGGTCAATTAGTTGAGAAAGGATTTCAGTTACAATTCAAAAATGGAAAATGCAAAATCATGAATAGAACTGGTTTGGAAATTGCAACCGGTAATCAAACTAGAGGTAATCTCTTTCATTTAAATAATAATGAAAAGACATGCTTAATTGCACATATTGATGAAAGTTGGTTATGGCATAAGAGACTCTATCATGTAAACTTTGATTACATGGTGAAAATCAGTACTACTAAGGCAGTTAGAGATTTACCTAAAATTGTCAAACCTCATAATATAGTATGTAAGGAGTGTCAATTTGGAAAACAAGTTAGAGCTAGTTTCAAAAGTATTCCAGAAAAATCCAATAATGCTCTTGATTTAATTCACACTGATTTATGTGGTCCAACTAGAACTAAAAGCTTACAAGGTGATAGATATTTCATGCTAATCATTGATGACTATTCTAGAATGTGTTGGGTTACTTTTCTCAGAGAAAAATCAGAAGCACTAGGAAAGTTCAAACTGTTCAAAGCAATGGTAGAAAATGAAACAGGTAAGAAAATCAAATGTCTAAGATCAGATCAAGGAGGAGAATTTACATCTAAGGAGTTTAATACATTCTGTGAAGTAAATGGAATCAGAAGACAACTATTAGCACCTCGAACACCAGAATAGAATGGAGTTATTGAAAGGAAAAACAGAACTATCTTGGATGCAACAAGAAGTATGTTATCAAAAGAAAACCTACCACATGTATATTGGAGAGAGGCAGTCAGTACAATGGTCTATACATTCAACAAAGTTCACATCAAAGGTGAAACCAGTAAGACCCCTGATGAACTATGGTTTGGTATTACTCCTACTCTTAAATATTTCAGAATTTTTGGAAGTAAATGTTATATCAAAAGAGATGAGTATATTGACAAATTTGATCCTAGAAGTGATGAAGGAATATTTCTTGGTTATTCATCTAAGAGAAAGGCATATAGATATTTTAACAAAAGATTGTAGAAAATTGTTGAAAGTACAAATGTAAAGATTGATGAACAATTCAGAGGAACTTCAAGGTATATAGACTCTAAACCGGCAACAGAAATTCTGACAAATGAACCTACTCTGAAAAAACTGGTACAAAATGAAGATCCAGTTACCCCGGTATCATCTGAGGATTCCATAGTAACTGAGGAACAACAACAAACAAAGACACCCCAGTATGTAAGACTGAATCATTCTGAAGATCAGATAATTGGAAACAAGTTTAAAGAAGTTATGACAAGAGGAAGATTGGCAAATGAAGAGGTATGACTTATTTCTCAAATTGAACCATCATCAGTTAATGAGGCATGTGAAGATAAATTTTGGATTAAAGCTATGGAAGAAGAATTAGAACAAATTGAGAAAAATAACACTTGGACATTAGTTCCCCGACCTAAAGATAAAAATGTAATTGGAACCAAATGGGTATTCAGAAACAAACTTAATGAAGATGGTAAGATTGTTAGAAATAGAGCAAGACTAGTGTGTAGGGGATATTCTCAGAAAGAAGGAATTGATTACAATGAAACCTTTGCACCAGTAGCTAGAATTGAGGCAGTCACATTATTTTTGGCTTTTGCAGCACATAAGAACTATAAAGTATATCAAATGGATATTAAATGTTCATTTTTGAATGGATATCTTGAAGAAGAAGTTTACATTGAACAACCTAATGGATTTTCTTTGACATATAACAAAGATATGGTTTGCAGGTTAAGAAAAGCTTTGTATGGATTAAAACAAGCTCCAAGAGCTTGGTATGCAAGATTGGATAAGTATCTTTTGAAGATTGGTTTTTCTATAGGTAATGCAAACATCAATTTATATTATAAAGTGACTAATGATGACATCTTGATTATAGAAGTATTTGTTGATGATATAATCTTTGGAGGAGAAGATGGATTATGTAAAGAATTTTCTATTAAAATGTAGCATGAATTTGAAATATCTATGATTGGAGAAATAAAATTCTTTTTAGAATTGCAGATTTCACAAACTGATAAAGGTATATTCTTGAGTCAATCCAAGTACTTAAAAGAGTTACTGAAGAAATTTGGGATGGAGAACTCTAAACCGGTAAGCACACCTATGACAACAAATGAAAAATTATCACTAAGGGATGAATCTACACATGCTAATCCAACTAGATACAAATAAATGATAGGAGGTTTACTATATTTGACACAAACTAGACCTAATATTATGAATGCAATATATATTGATTCAAGATTTCAAAGTAATCCTAGAGAAAATCATGAATCAGCAATAAAAAGGATTTTTCAGTACTTACAAGGCACTATAAATCTTGGATTATGGTATCCTAGAGATGAAAACTTTGAATTATGTGCATACATAGATGCAAATTGGGTAGGAGATGTGGATGATAGAAAAAGCACCACTAGCGGAGCATTCTTTCTTGGAAACAGACTAGTTTCTTGGTTGAGTAAGAAACAAAGTTGTACATCTTTATCAACAACAGAATCAAAATAGGTTGCAATAGCAACTAACTGTACATAGGTACTATGGCTTAAACAAATGTTGAAAGACATAAAGGTAAAATGCAAGGAACCTATTACTATCTATTGTGATAACACTGCAGCAATTGATATATCTAAGAATCCGGTATTACATTCTAAAACCAAACATGTTTCTATCAAACTGAATTTTCTAAGAGAAAATGTTGAAGCAAAGGAAATAAAACTGGTTTATGTGAATACTAAAGAGAAGATTGCAGATATCTTTACTAAACCTCTACCTAAGGAGACCTTTAAATATCTCAGAGATCAGCTTGGGGTCATACCCTCACTAGTAGAGACTTAGGAAGTTGATGATTGTCATCAACCGGCAGAATTAACAGAGAAATCTTTTATTCCGGCTTTGATGGGAAGCTAATTCTCAGGGGGAGTAGTTGGTATACTGAATTGATTGGTATTTTGTATATGAACTTGGCTTGGTAAGATGTTTTTGGTAAGAACTTTGGCAATTGATGTCAAAGGGGGAGAGATTGGTATGGAAAAATACAAGGAAAACACATGTTGCTCCCAAGGGGAGAGATTGTTGTTTGAGAGAGATTATTACTCTCTATATCTGTATTTTAATTTCTGGTTATGATTTCTTTTTGGAGATTGTTAGTTCTTGGTATTTGGCATTTCTGTTTTGGCACTTTGATGATCTTTCCATCTTGTGTTGCCATCAATGCCAAAGGGGGAGATTGTTGGTATTTTGGTATGGTTTTGTCATTGATGTCAACACCTACTAAACACTTATCAACTCTAGCACTTTGGAGAATCAGCAACATTCACCAGCAAGCAAGTGACTCATGTACAGTCACTGGTATTTGGTACACCGGCAAGATATAACGATCACTGACACTTGGAACAATATGGAAAAAACTTGGTTATGTTGAAGACATCGTGTGGACACTTTGTTTTGGAGTTTTTTTTATTGGTACATTAGCATTTGCATATTTGTTGTTACCAGCAAATAGGTTCAGGTTACACCGGCAGGTTTATCTTTTCCAGATCAGTACGACACACTATGGAGATGATTAATTATTGTTGTAAATGCATTAAGCCGACATGTTGAATCGGTTATTGCATCAGATATTGTATTGTTTGTAAAATGTTTTTATTGTAATATCTTGTAGAGCCGACCTACTAAAATTGGTCTTAGGTTATGGTATAAATGTAAGATCTTATTTGTAAGATCAAATGTGGAATGCAAAAAAGGATTGTGTGAAGGTTTATGCGAGAATAAGCAGAGCTATACACATAGACATCATTTGAAGATTGAAGGAGGGTTTTTGTGAAGATAATCAGAACTACACCAGTACTGAATCCAGCATATGAAGATGCTATTTTGTGCAGTAAATTCTTATTGGATTTAACCATCCAATTGTAGTCAGTGTGACTCCCATTTTGTGATTGAGTAGTGAGCTCTAGGCGCTTGTCCTTTCTACATGTGCAGACCCTATTTATGTACACTTACTATCTGTAGTAGTATCATCTGATTGTGGGTAAGGTTTCCCACTGTGGTTTTTCCCCTTACAGGGTTTCCACGTACAAATATTGGTGTTATGTGTTGTGGATGACTTTGTCTATATGTTTCATGCACTAATCCTTACCGGTATAGAAATTAACTATTAAAACTATCTACCAGCACATTAAACTAGTTTACCGGTATTAAGCATTAAGTTGTGTTGGGAGTATTTAAAACTGAGTCAAGTTTATAGGCCCATTTCAAAATTTTGCCCTACATTTCCAAATGATTAAAATAAGTCAGTTTGAATGGCCTAGTTAGCAAGGGGGTAAAATGGAGCCAGTTGATTTTCAGAGGGTAAGGCTCGGGATTCATGTCCCACACCTTTCATTTGGCCTATTCAGTGATGTGCAACTTTCAGAATTCAATTTGGATAAGTTTACGAGGTACCTATTTTGAGGGGTGAGCTGGAAGTGCATTTTAGGCACAAATGCAGATTTTATGGAGTAGCCTTCTTTGAGTGATTACATCTTTTACCCTGTTGATCATCATGAAAAGATTCAAAATGGATTCAATTGTATGCATTAATGTGAGTCACCCTGCAAAATTTCAGGTCTTGACGAATCCATTTGCTCAGTTTTCCAAACCGAATCCGTTTGCAGTTTGTGTGTTTTGGCAAGTCCCTGTTTTGACAGTTAGTCGGAGCCCTGTTTTGCACAATTGTAAAACTTGCCTTAGTAACCGTCATGTCAAAGTGTTTCTTCCAGGTTGATGTCAGTATAAATGGTGAGCTACGTTTCAAATTTCAAGTCCTTATGAATCCGTTTGCTCAGTTTTCAAAGCTCAATCTGTTTGTAGTTTGTGATGTTTGCACAAGTGTAAAAATGTTCCGGTGAGCGTCATGTCAGAATGTTTGTTCCGGGCTAATGTTGGTATAAATGGTGAGCTACATTTCAAATTTCAAGTCCTTATGAATCCGTTTGATCGGTTTCCAAAAGGACTCATTTTGCCATCAAATTCAGTTATCCGCACTTCCAGTATTAGATCAGTTAATGTAGCCATTTTGGTGAGCGCACCGTTTGCATCCTGTCAGTCGAGTGATCGAAATAAGAATTCAAAGATTTAATATGTACTTAAAGGTACCTATGTTCCGAATTTGAGGACCCACGGAGGTCGTTTGATATTTTTGAGAAAGGCATCATGTGTTGCCAGAACATTGACTTCATCAAGTCCGCAGTGTCGACAAAGCCAGTTGGCCGTTTTCGAAAATTAATATCTCTTCGCTCGGGACTCGTCTTGAGAAACCGTTTGGTAGATGTCATCCTTGTATATCAAAGTACATGTCTGTCAGATGGCGAGCTCCAGAAAGGTGTTTTGACAGATTTGAAAATTACGTCTTCGCGATTAAATGCGAAAATTGTGGCGTAATTGCCTGAAAGATGTAAAATGCAATTTTATGATCCGAAAATGGTGCTGATCAATTCCAGAGGTGTGTTTGAGGTTCCTGAAGCATTCCAAAGGTCAGTTGCATGAAAATGAAAATTTTTTTAGTCGGACCCACTTTGGGGCCTGACCTGGCTCATGCCCACGGATTGATTTTATTGGCAATTTTTGTTTATTGGGGGAATCTCAGAATATTTAGATAATGATGCAATCCACAAGTCACAGTCAGGTAAAGTTCATATCGGTAGCAGCCATTGGGGATTCAAGGTTAAAGACATTGTGAATGTCAAGGGTGTCTCCTTTGATTTGTCAGCTTGATTTGTCAGCATCCTTCCAGATTGCAAGAGTTTCGTTTTTAATACAACAAAGGTTAAATATTGTGTTTGAAAAATATCATGACATGTGTCAATGTTCTTTTTTGTATGAGAATGGGGAATCTATATCCAGCTTGGTTAATACATTGGACAGTTCGAAATGCTTGATTCTTCGGGAGTATGTAAAAGTGATGAGGATTTCAATGTTGAACAAGCGTCCCACATCTTCATATTCACAAATCTATGATGTGTCCACAAAAGAACTTGGAAAGCTTCCCCATGAAGTGTTTTTTTTGGAGTTCAATTTCATCCCATTGGCAAGTGCTTCTCTTGCTCAAGTGCATGCTACTCGCACCTTGATGGCAAGAAAGTTGTTGTCAAAGTTTCAATGCACATTTAACCAACACAGCAACTACTATTACTGCAACATTGGAGCTGGTTAGCAATGATTTGCACCATTCTTTTTCTTGCATTTGATCATAGGTGGATCATCCATCTTGTAACACATTATGTGCAGCAAGATTGTGGTGTAAAGGAGCAGCAACAAAGACCTCCCAGCAGCAAGATTGTGGTGTAAAGGAGCAGCAGCAAAGACCTCCCAGCAGTTCACGTGGTGAGTGAAGGGGCAGGTTGAAACCTTACAACAAATGCAATCTGGCAAGTGTAATGCCATCCCCAGCAAAGGTTTTCAAGCAAATGAAATTTGGCAATTATAAAACCATATTTCTCCTCCCACTTGATGGCTGGAGAAGGGCAGCAGTAGCTCAAATCAAATGCACATTGGATGATGTAAAACCATTTTCCCAAAGTCCACGTGATGAGTGAGTTGCAGAATTAAAATGTAATGTTGAAGAAGTTTAAATAGCAAATGAAATCAGTCCTCCCTCCTATGTGTGTTTGGAAGAGCATTGAGCTCCCAAGTGAATGCAAACAGAAATAGAGCTTTAATCATCCCCGGTGTGGATAGTTTGAAGGCCATTGAAACATGAAATAATGCCGAATATAATAGCATTCTCCCTCATGTGGCATGGTAAATTGGGCTTTCAAATTTCAAGCAAAGCATTTCCTCCCCATGACATGGAAAAAGGCATATAAAACTTTCAGCCAAATGCATTTACCAGCAGCAAAAACTTGAAGAAAATGCACTTGGCTGTTGTAAAGCCCACTCCCCACCATTCTTTGCTAGCATCCTCTCGTGTGGCATATGGAAAAGGAGTTAAACCCCAAGGTATTAAAAAAAACAAAATGCAAAATGCCATTGAAGAACACTCAAAAATCTTCAAAATACACAGTCCCAGGCTTAATGTTTTAATCCCACATTGGCTGTGCACTGGGAGTTTTTGGTATTTATATACAAAAACGCACAGTAGTATAATGTCTAAGCCTTAAAGGCTTTTGACACAAGGTGCCCATGGGCGCCCAAAGTGGGCCCATGTGCGAGCACGCTTCCCGAGGCGATGGAGGAGTTGACTGGACGAAGACCAAGTGGACCCCACGTAGGCACGCTTCCAGAGGCAAACTGGCAAAATTTTGCAGACGAAGGCCGGGTTAACGAGCGAGCAAGTTTGAGAGAGATCAACAGTGTGCGCTATTTTGCGAAGGGAAGATGCACGTCGTTTAAACCCCGCGAAATAGCGAAAGTGAACGAGAGCCGTCCACGTGTCGTGATAGGTGGCAGTCCAGCAGGCGGGTCCCGGTGAGGTGGCACACAGTTGGCGCACAGGTGGCAGTCCAGTGTCGATGACATGGCAGCCAAGTGGCAGTGACGAAGCAAATGACGTGGCGATGATGAGGTGTCATCCCAGGTGGCGTCCGGTCAACCCCATCGACCAATCAGAGGCCGCCACATGGCAAGGCATCAAAGCACAAATGGAGGCAAAAAATCAAATTTAAAATGATTAAATAATATAGTTCAAACTATATTGAAATTCGAAATATTTAAATGATGGATCCATGATGAGAATTAATTCGCCCAGGGCTCAATTTTTTGCCAAAGTATAAAGTGTTATATGTTTTCGGAAAGCTCTCGGAGTGAGGAATCTGATTATGAAGTTAATTTTGACAAATGTGAGATATTTTAGAAGCAGTTTCCACGGGAACAAAATTTAGTTAGAGAGGAGACACTTGGCAATTCAGTTGCAGATTTGATTTTCTTCTCTCCTCTTTTTATTCCGAATTCTTCTCAGTTGTAAGGGTTCCAGAATTCTGTGAGAATGGCTCCAGTTTTCATGGCTTCCAATTTTGAGCATTCTTGAAGATTGTACAGGGCAGGGCTTTTCCTTCAGTAATGGAGTTCAATTCTTGCTATAGGTGTTTTTAGTTGCAGGGTCTTGTGTATGTAAGGCATACATAAATTCACACAGGATTGTCTCTAGATTTGTATTTCCATTTTATCAAATCAGATCCTCAAGGAGGATGAAATTTGTTATCTCAAGGAGATAGTTATGATTGTTTGCAGGGATTCTTCAAGGAAGGATTTAAATTCTACAATAAATCATAAAAATGGAATATAGTTTCAAGATCTGATGATTTTGTGAATGATCTTAGTAATGCATTTATGCAAGGCATTAATGCATGAATATTTAATAATGAAGATGGATTTGCAATCGAAGCTTTCATTCATAGTTTGATGTATGACTCTGTTTCCCTTGGATAAGGCACTGATCTTGCAATTAAAGGGGTTCTCAAACCAATTTAAAATCCAATCAGAATACCTTTAGTTTGTGTTATGTTTTGAAATGTTTCATCTATCTCATGCTCAAGTATAGTTGAGTTTTATGTGTAGATCTAGCCCATCTACAATAAACTACTTGTTTTGGAGCTTTAGTGAGATCTATCTGTTTATGTTGATGTTGTCATAGGTGTGTAATAGGTTTAGTTCTAAGCATCAAAGGTATACCCGCCTAGGTTTTGCAGAGCCTGAAGAGTAGAAGGATTCATATCCTTGTCATGTTGTCCAAGCCCTGAAGTTCTTCATAGATTGAATTGGCTACTTCATAGATCAATTGCAGGTGTTCTTGGGTTATCACTTTTGGTGAACAACAAGTTGGTTAAGTTGTTTTGGTTTGAATTTGTTTGACAACTGATTCACCCCCCCTCTTAGTTGTCTCTAGGACCTAACATTATCTAGTAGTGTTATCAAGTTGTTTGCCAACAGAGTTTTGAAAGCGAATTCATATGATTCTTTGAGAGGAGTAAAATCATGCTTAGGTTTGGAAAGCCAAGGCTTTTCTTTGAACCATTCCTTTATTTTCTTTGGCGGATTCTCTGTTGCAGCCTCAGCGGCTTTAAGTGCTTGTGTACCACTAGCCAAGTTGAATATTGTGGATTTTGAGTTGGTTTTGGCAGTGTCTACTACTCCATCATTAACAACATTCTTGTTATTGTCTTTGCCAAACTTCCAATACTTGTTCTTCTCTTTAGAGCTAGATCTTGGTTATGTTTCTTTCCAAGGTGTGATATCCCCCTTCTTTATGAGCACGCCTTCCATTCGAATGATATTATCTACCATTTTGTTTTTTATTAAGGTAAAAGTAGGTTTTGAAGGGGCCCCAAAACCCTTTCCAAGCAGAACTTAAACAACAAAATGACAAGAAATAAAAGAGGATAGGCCTATGAAAAACCAGCAAAAAACAAAAGAAAACTAGAAAAAGCCCCACAAACCCAGCAGGCCATCCAGAGTCCAGAAGATACTAGTTAATTTTTTCCAGAGCTTTTGCCAGAGTGTTGCTAATTTTGTGCAGCTCTTTGATGTTATCCCTGAGATTAGGGAGATTCTTTGCAGGAGAAGCCACAACTTTCTTGACACTGGCCCTAGTCCTCTTTGCAGTGCCACCCACCAGAGTAGCATCACTACTACCAGTCTGGATGGTCTCTTCATCCAAGTCAAGATCCACAACTAGTTTTGGAGAGTCACAGACCTTAGCGATATCCTCCAGGTTTTTAATGACAGCAGAAAGGAAACTCAAGATAATGCCCATAAGATTTTTCATCGCTTCCTTCCCATCTTCCAACGATTTAACCTTATCCTCCATATTCTGTTTCCAGTTTAGCTGCTCTCTATTTTCATCCTCCCTCTTCTCATCCATGTTTTTCCCCTTTTTATCCAAGTTCTTCAGGTGCTCATGGGTCCATCTGTCGTAGTCCATTCTTGCCTCAGAAAGTTTCTTGAGGTTATCCAAGATTAGCCCTTTACCCGCACTTTCCTTATCCTCGCTAACCCTATCCTTAGTCTGGTCCTTCTTAGAATCTTTGTTCATTCCCCTCTTAGAATTCACATCCATCTCCTCATTATCCTTGAAATCCACTTCTTCCATCGGATGGCTATTGTCCTTACTAGGGCAATCACTAAAGATAGGGCTTTCATGACCAGGCTCATTACCACCACTTTCTTCCTCATTACCTAGCTCCTCATCTTTCTAGCTGTCTTCACCAATGGAGTCGTTCGTCTCCATACCACTACTTTCCTTTTCAATTTCCTCTGTTTTCAACCCAGAGGCACTTTTCCTTTTTTTGCTAGAGGACGCGTTCTCCTTGCTGGAGTCTCCTTCTTCCATCTTTCTCTTACCCGGAGAGGCCGAAATCCTCTTATTTTCCAGCAGGGCGAGGTTTTTGCAATGCTCATAGATGAGTAGCAAAAGCCTACAGTGGAGAATCGAGCTGGAAGGGTTATTCCTATGTTTATTAAGGGACCTTGAGAGTGACCTGAAAAGGTATTAGGGAAGGGATACCTTTTTGTCATGTCTGAAATGGTTTAAGAGAATGAAATGGTAGGTGTGGGCCCTAGAGAAACGACCTTCAACCATGATGTATTCCATAATTGCATTCAGAACCCAACCCCACAGTTTCTTGAGGTTTGCAGCTTCGTAGTAGCCCCTAGTATCTTTGTCGATTTTAACCCTTTCTTTCTCTTTCCATGAGAACAAATTGACCGCATTCTTGGAGACTTTGAGGTCTCGAAATAAATTAAGCCCAGTGTGGGGCATTCCAGTTACAGTAGATATGAGCCTAGCGTCTAGTTTAAACTTGACTCCATAGATTTTAAAAGAGCCATTTGACCAGTTTTTAGAAATCTTGGAAATAGTGAGGTTGACCCTACCTTTGTCATAGTCCACGAGCTTCTCCATGAAGCTGGTAAGAGAACCCTTTTCCAGTTTCACCCAGACTTTTGGCATCGCTCTCCAAGTCAACGTATTATTTGGTTCCTCCCACCTTAGGTCACCTCCCATCTTCAGATTTAGGCTATCTGCTCTGTTTCTCTACAAACTAATTCCTTCTTTCCCAAAGTTGCTTGAGATTTTGAAGTGGGTTACCCATAAAGCGTGCGACAAATAATTAAAGATTGTAGGAGATCTGCCGCTTTGCCAAGTAATGATGACCTTTCCAACAAGGCATAAATAATTCTTTTTACCTGTCATGATTAAATTGTCCTTCTCTCCCCATATAACGGTCCTTTCTAAGGGACTCTTTAATGTTTAAATTGAGATCGTCCTCGTGCCAAATTGATTGGGAGTCAGAGTTAACTCCTATATTCGCTAAACAATCTGCTACACTATTTTTCTCTCTAAAGGCATGTTGAATAATTATTTCTTTAAAACTTGCAATGATCTCCCTCGATTTCATGATGATATTTTCAATTGACCAAGAAGGCTCCGACTCCCCCTTTAAGCACTTAATAATATTGAGTGAATCTCCTTCAAGCCATAATTTATCATAATTAAGATTTTTGGCTAAAATTAAGGTGTTTAGGGCAGCAGAGGCTTCGACAAAGTGGCTAGTTTGATTTCCCAGGGGACCAGCCACCGCCTTTAAACAACTTCCAGCAAAATTCTTGACAATGCCCCCATATCTATCTTTACCCAGATTCCCTTTAGATGCCCCATCAAAGTTAGCCTTAATCCACCCCTAAGGAGGAAAACACTAGATGAGACCTTCTCTTTTATTTTCCTTGCTAGTAGTAGTGGTAGAGAGGTTCCACCTGTCTTTGAAGTCATCTTTAGCAGCAGGTCCATGATTAGTGTCATAGAGGCATTCAAAAATACTCCTAAAAATTTTATCTACCACCACTTCAGGAATAGCCCTTTTATCCCTAAAAATCCTATTGTTACACTCTTTCCAGATATTCCAAATAATAATTGGCAGAGTGATTCTCCACATCTCCACAATTTTAGGATTAGAATTAGGGCATTGCCATTGCTACCAGGAATCCCTAGGGAGTTCGGGAAAACCCAGCTCAGGTTCCACCTGCTCAAGATGATTTTCCAGATGTCCTAACTAAAAGTGCATTGATTGAGAATATGGCAAGCCATCTCTTCTTCCCTGCAACAAAGAGAACACCTATTAGGAAAAATAAAACCTCTTTTATGAAGGTTGTCCAGGGTTAAAACCTTATTTTGGATGAAAATCCAAAAGAAGATATTAACCTTAGGAACTAACTTATTGTTCCAAACTTTAGCCTAGATGGGAATTTCTTCCACTGGATCATTATGAATTGCCACAGCTGAGGAAACAAAATATTTCCCATCCAGGGTTTCCCTCCATATCAATTTGTCATCTTTGTTATCTCTAGGGATTTTAGCAGAGAGAGCTATCTGAAGGAACTTGAGCCTTGGGCAGTGCTGGCTAAAATCAATCCAGTTCCCATTTCTCCAGTAATCTCTAACCAACTCACTAAACCTACTTTTGAACCAGTCTTTCCAATCTTTAAGGATTGGGATTTCCTCCAGAGGTTTGTCCAGTATCCATCTATCTTCCCAAAATCTTATTCTCCTCCCATCCCCAAGGTTCCAGGTTCTACTAGTAGCAGCCCAACTTTCAGCAGATTGAACAACATTCCAGATAGCTGATCCTTCAACAATGAAAGAATTATCAAGGAATTCTTCCTCAAAGGGTTGCATGTAGAGATATTTGTTTTTCCAAATTGAGTTCCATTCTCTTTCCTCCCCTTTCAGTCTCCATATTTATTTGGTTAATAAAGCTTTATTCATAGAACCAATGTTCCTTAAGCCCAACCCACCTGAGGCCTTAGGGGAACAAATTTTATTCCAGGCAATAAGGGGTATTCTATTTTTGACTTCCACCCCTGACCAAAGGAACTTTTTTTGGATTCTTTCAATGGCTTCCGCAAAATTTGAGGGAATTTTGAACAGGCTGAGAGCATAAACAGGAAGATTTTGAAGAGTGGCTTTGAGCAGAGTGATTTTTCCTACTTGACTAAGGATAGCCCCTTTCCAACCAGCAAGTTTCAAGTTAAGTCTATCTATCAACTTATTCCAGAAAGAATCCTCAGGCTTGAGACATAGAGGAAGCCCCAAATAAGTAGAGGGAAGCTCAAAAATATTGCAGCCAAGAATCCTTCCAATCCTTAGTTGCCTTTGGACCGGGGTATTGATGAAGAACAAAGAATTTTTATCCCAGTTGATTTTTTGGCTAGAGGCAGATTCATAAGTGTTTAGAATATTCTTCATGTTCTTAGCTTCCAAAATGGTGGCTTCCCCCATGGTAATAGAGTCATCAACAAATTGTTCATGAGAGAAAACTAAATTGGAGGAAGAAGGTTTCAAACCCTTAAGCTTGCCATCTTCCACATTTTTAAGAACAAATCTACCCAGGCATTCAGCTAGAATAGTGAATAGGATAGGAGATATGGGGTCCCCCTATCTAAAACCTTTGGAGCTTTTGAAGAAACTGGATGGGGAACCATTGACAATAATAGCAGAGGAGGAAGTTTCCATGAGTTGAGAACAGAGCTGAATAACTTTGACACCAAAACCAGATGCTTTCATGATCCTAAGGAGAAACTGCCAGTTTACTCTATCAAAAGCTTTAGCCATGTCTAACTTTAGGAAGAAGCCCTGGTTATTCACCACTTTCAAGGAGTGGATATTTTCATGAACGGATATAATAGAGTCCAAAATCTATCTTCCAGGGACAAAGCCATTCTGTTGGACAAAGATAATCCTAGGAAGAATTTCCAGCAACCTGGAAGTCAGAACCTTGGATAAAATCTTGTAAATAGAGTTACACAAGCTAATAGGTCTAAACTTGTTGAGAGAATCAGCTCTAGGGATCTTTGGGATAAGGAAAATGAAGGTGGCATTCAGTTCCTTAAGGAGTCTTCTAGAGCCAAAGAATTCTTTGACACCATTGCAGATGTCAGCCTCCACTATGTGCCAAAAAATTTGGAAGAAGAACATAGGGAAGCCGTCCAAACCAGGGGATTTATCTCCCTGAAAGGAGAACATCGCCTTTTTGATTTCTAGATTAGAGGGAATATGGGATAAAAGGTTGTTATTAGCTTCCGTCAGGATTGAAGGAATAGCTTGCAAAAGGGTGTTTTGATTGCTAAAATCCAGGTTATCCACATCTCCCAATAGGGTGCTGAAATGATCGAGAGCTTCCTTTTTGATATCGCTATCCTTAGTTAGGATTCCTTTGTTGTAGGATAAACTGGCTATTCTATTAGCTTCCCTATGCTTGAGAGCAGTTAAGTGAAAGAACCGGGTGTTTTTATCTCCTTCCTTCAGGAACAAGGCTCTGGATCTTTGTCTCTAGAATGTCTCTTCATTGGAAATGATGGTGTGGTATTTGGATAAAAGATCATTTTCGGCCATCCTAAGATCTTCAGATAGCCCAACCTCTTGGATTCTATCTTGAACCTCCTTTATTTCTGCTTTGACTTGAATTTTTCTCTTGAAAATATCACCAAAAATCTCTTTGTTCTAGATTTTAATTTTAGCTTTTAGGATATTGAGCTTTTTGGCAATTCTAAAAAGAGTCATACCCTCCACTTCAGAATTCCACCATTCAGCAATATGAGCTTCCAGAGAAGGATGGGAAAGCCAAGCTTTTTCAAATCTGAAAGGGAAGTTTCTCTTGGCCAAAAAAGAGTTGGCAGTAAAGGAGATGGTTTAATGGTCAGACCCAATTTTGATGACAGAAGCAAGGGAGCAGCTATACTTAGAAAACTAGTCAAGAGAAATTAAAGATCTATCAAGCTTAACTTGAATTAGATCAGCTCTAGTTCTTCTATTGGTCTAGGTGTAATTGATACCCTAGAGATCCACATCAATGAGATCTTGATCATTTATGAAATCCATAAGGTCTTGTTTCCCATCTAGTTGTAAAGGGATACCTCCCATCTTCTCTTCCTCTTTGAGTGGAGTATTGAAATCTCCCATAATAATCCAGCTTTGATCAGCAAACTTGAGTCTGTCGGCTACCAGGCTGTTCCAATATTTAACTCTCCCAGTTTTGGTGTTGGGCGCATAGACATTAGATAACACCCAAACAAAGTTGTCATTAATATTCTCAAGCTGAACAGAGTTCCTGTTAAAAGTAGAGATGATTTCCTTGCCTATTATAGTTTTTTGGTTCCAAAAAGTTATAGTTCCTCCAGAAGCTCCCTCCGAGTTAGATCGTATGACCTCATTTTCCATGAAAATTCTAATCTTTTCAACTTTTTCCTTAGACATCTTGGTTTCCTGAACCAGGACCACATCCGGTTTGTGATCTCTTATGATGTTTCGCAACACATCCTACTTATGAGGGCCATTCAGCCCTCTGATATTCTAGGATATAATCTTCATACTTTAACTGGGGATAGGGCTGACTCAATGGAACACTGTGTTCCATCAGTACGGTTCTTCCAGCTTTCTTGTTCCCTTTGATGTTTTAGGGATGGCCTTCCCTGCTTTTTGTTCTGACTTCCAACATCTGCCTTTTTCTTGATCTTGCTTCTAGTTGAGATTCCTCCATTGAGTTCCTCCTTGTTCATTTTTCCTTCTCTCGAACCGGGAATCCAGAGATTCCCATCCAGCATATCCACGCTTTGAGGGGGGGTTTTACATAGAAGTGGCTTTGGACTTCCATTAGTTAAAAGCAGTAAGGGCTCAATGTCAGAAGGGTCTTGAGCTTCATTAAAGTCTTCCTCAACCGATTTTGAGAGTGATGTGGCTGGAATGATTTCTTCCTTCTCCTGACTAACAGATCCAGCCTCCTGGTCCAGGATGGTTTCTTCCTTCTCCTGATTGACAGATCCAACCTCCTAGTCCTCTGGGTTATTTTTATTGTTCAACTCAATACCTTGCTCTGCTTCTTTAGAGCTCTCTAGTTGGTTGTTAGAGCATACACAGTCTTGTTTATCATTACTGCTATTCCCAATCCTCCTAACTTCATTTGCTAATTCCATTACATCCTTATTTTGATTACATTCAATTGGTGAGTCTCCTTTTATATTTACCGTTTTCTAGATCTTTTTGTTCTTGATGTTGCTATCGGTCTTGCTTTCCTTGCTTTTCTTGAGCGGACATGATTTTGCCCAATGCCCCAATTTTTTGCAGTGGAAACAGGCAAACAGAAGAGATTCGTATTCAATAGCTTGTGACCATTTTCCAAGTTTAGATATTATTTCTATGGATTGAGGCATATCCATCATTTGATTAACATTTATGTAGATACAAGAAAAGACTAACCTTGATTTGGCCACCGTCATCAGGTCAATCGTTAGGAGTTCTCCAAAGGATTTCGCAATTCCTCATTCCAGTATTCTAGTGGGAAACCCGAGAGGCGCGTCCATACTGGCGCAAAAAAAAAGGACTTGTCAAGGGCAAGGTTTGGGACCCATTTCTGAAGAGCCAAAGATGACTTACCAAACATCCAGGGGCCTTCACAAAGATCTTTATTCATGTCTTCTTCAGAGTTAAAACCGAAGGTAAAAAACCCTTTAGACAACGTTGCCACATCCACTTGACCTTTTACGAGCCATTTTCTCCTTATGAAATTCCTAACATCATCGATGTTAGGCCTGAAACCAGAGAATCATCCCACTAATGTCATGGATAGGCCAGCTATAGTCATGTCAACCACTTTGTCTGGAACAGAGATAGAAACCAGTCCAAAAGCTGGGTCTGAGATATTTGTAACTTCCAGAAGCCCAAATTTAGCTAGCGGCTTCACTCCAAAGAGCGAAGACCATTTTTTACCTTTACCTCTATCGTGTGGGTCCCCGGGTTTCGAATCTTTATCCTCTCCCAGTTTTTCTTTTTCCTTGTCCTCTTCTGACCCTTGAGATGCCTGACCTCCTGCCTATTTGCCAGTTCTAGCCCCAGAAAAACTACAATCTCCAGGAAATCTGCCTTCCCCAAGAAATCCACCATTTCCCAATTTGAAATTTTGGATTCCCGCTGCTTTTCACTCTGCCATTATCGTCGTCCTGTATACTTGCATTTTTATACTATATTTCAGCTCGGGGACCAAGTTATTGACAAATATATCCATTTTCTCAGAGTCTGGAATAGGTCGAGAATACCTAGAAAACATCTTTCTCCAGCGCTGGAGGAAAGTAAGAAAAGGTTCCCCTATTTTCTGTTGAGTATTACAAAGATCGATCATAGTCACAGGATGTCAAATGTTGTATGAATATTGTTGTAAGAATAGCTGGATTAGTTCTTCAAACATTTTTATTCCTTTGGGTAGACTTGAGAACCATTCCATTGCTTGACCCCCTAAACTCCTCGGGAAAAAGGTGCATGAGGTACGTTTGATCATGCATGAACTCCATACAGGCAGCACAAAAATCTCTAACATGATCTTGAGGATCTGAGGTACCATCATAATTGTCAAATTTTGGGATCTCCACTCGTGAAGGAAATGGAGGCATGTGTAGATTCTTGTCAAATGGAAAGGGACATATTGTTTCTAGAGAATATTGTTTTGGGGACTTGTCTTTATTCTTTAGTTCTGAGACTTCCATCCGTAAGGCTAGTAATTGTTTGTGTACCATGAGTATAGGTGATTCTTTCTTTTTAGTAATGAGCGTCTGAACATCATATCAAGTAGGAAGTTTAGCACCTTGTTTTGCTATTTCTAAGAAATAGTCTTCCTTCTCTCGGGTCATGATAGCTTTCATCATTTTTCTAAAGTCTTTGTCCTTTTAACAATCAAGGATTTCTTTTTCTGGAGGTTTAGTGTCTTCATCAGCCTCACTTGATGATGAGGAATCATTATCATTTTTGGGAATGTTATTATCTTCCTTGTTTCCATCATTGTGTTCTGTCTCATATATAGTGGGAGATTTAGGCTCATCAAAAATTGGTTCACCTGATGACGACAGTATATCAGTGAGTGGATCCTTTTCATAAAATGGATTGTCGATGTATGAAAAGGGCATTCCTTTGCCTTTGTCTTATTTCTTACTAGAACTCCTGGTTTGTATAGGCATTTTTATGGATTAGTGAGACGTAAATCTGTTTGTGATGCAGAGGTCAAGATCAATTTCAAAGCTAGTTGTTTAGTTAATGTATTGTTTGGGAGAAACAACTAAGATTCAGTCTGGTTTCAGGAATGATCTATCTTGTATAAGATGTTTATCTAAGTTGATTCTAAGTGTAGTGTAAGATTCAGTCTGGTTTTAGGAATGATCTATCCTGTATAAGACGTTATCTAAGTGACTAAAATTTGATAGGTAGTTGATTGAACTAGCTAAAATATGATAGACCAAATCGTGCAATGCAAATGGCAGAGGTACACTATCTTGATCTATTTATGCTTAGGAAAATTGATAACCAGTATTATGTTTGCTGTAGACTATTTTTAGGCATGTTTGACTGTTCTGTTCTGACAAAGCCATAGACTTGTACGATAGGATTTTCTGAACCAGATGACAATTTAGCAGTTACAGGACGAAAAAAGACTCAGAGAAGTTCTATTTTGTACAACACAGGATGGAGAACTAGATGACATATTAAAATGACTCGTACGACATAGGATTAGGTAGGTCTAGGACAACAAATCAGAAAACTCATACGAGACAGTATCAGGTGCAGCACGATAAATTATAAGAATCGTACAACTATTCACAGGGCAGAGACTTAAAATTTTGAGTTTTTTGGATTGCTGAGTATGATAACTAAGTATGACTAATTCTGAGATGGACTAATTTTGGACCAGGATACAGAATTTTGACTTAAGATGGACAAGTTTCTGACACGAACAGAGTTTCAACTTAAGATGGACAAGTTTCTGACACGAACAGAGTTTGGACTTAAGATGGACAAGTTTCTGAGATGGACAGAGTTTCGACTTATGATGGACAAGTTTCTAACACGGACAGAGTTTCGACTTAGGACAGACTAGTTTCTAACACGGACAAAGTTTCAACTTAAGACGGACTAGTTTCTAACACGGACAGAGTTTCAAATCACTGAGTTGTTTCTTGTCTTCTCCAATTTTTGGTATTTCAGTTTTTGTTTCAGGGATGAAAACACAGAAAACAAGTAGTACGTATAGTGACTCCAATCACAGCATGCAAACCCTAAGGAATTTGGTGAGGAAAGAAAACCTTTGCTTTTAGACTCAGGTACACACCCAATAGCTAATCAGAATATGGTCGCTGAGTCTCATGCAATGGATTCTCAATGTCGTATCATCCAGCTCCAAACGCTAATGGGGGCATGAAATGACAAGTATCTTGGGAGAGTTACTATCTCTCTTGCACATAGATTATCCTCCTTTCACAGGTGAACCGAGTAGCTTCTAATTTTGAATTGGATTTAGTCAGGGATCCGTTCGGCATGTTGAGGTATAAACTCAATTAAGAGGTCTCCCAGCCTTGAAAACCAAGGTTTAATATACCCAAAGGTATGGAGGAGAGTTATTCCCGAGCATTGCCATTGACTTGATTTTCATCAAATCACATTTATTTTATAGTGGGTTGGAGTACTTGGCATCTAGCCATTCCCACTTAGGTCATTCCCCTCACACCGGCCGTAATGACTTTAAAATTTTTTCAACCCCTCGGGAGGGCAGGCTTACTAAAGATGTACAAATCTCAAACAAAGAAAAAGCCTCAAGGGTTTGGATTTCTGATTGTCTAGAAAAAGACAAGAGCATACTCTCCTACCTCTCAGAATCTTCTAAAAACATAAAAGATAGATTTATTCTTTAACCAGATAGCAAGTTAGGTTCCTAAAAATGAATTTAAAGAATACACAATGTTTAGTTGATTCTCTTTAGGCAACCTGCAAAGACAACGAATCAGTAGTCATATTGTCTTTGTGCGACAAGCATATTCTTTGACAAGTGTTCTCAAAAACTAATTAGGCTATGAAAATTTTTGAGATAGAAAGATAAACAATCAAGGTCAGTCGTCAGAATAATCAATAAAAATCATGAAATTTGCCTTTTAACTAGAAAATACAGAGTCGTACGACAGTATAAAAAATCGTACGATACAGGATCCCAACTCGTACGAGATAGGACTCCAGTTCGTACGACACCTGCAGTTTGTCATTTTAGCTTGTGGGAATTGTCGTATGAAATGTACGAACGAAAAAAAAATTGAAAAATCCGAAATCTGGAAAATAACAAAAAAAAACAAAGCAGTCAGTCTTGGAGGCAAAAAAAAAATGTAGTCTTCGGCTCCACGGTGGGTGCTAGAGATGTGTGTGTGAAAAAGTGATCTATAAGCTACAAGCACAACACTTCAATTAAGTCATTATATGCATGGTTAATAATCAATAATCAATAATCAATAAGTAAAAAACCATAACAAAGCGACTAATTGCCTTCTAAAAGATGCAAGTATAAGATTTCTCTCAGATTGTTATAAGCAATACCAGTGACTAGACTACACCAAGATGAAGGATTTAATCTATATGATATTTAACTATATGGATGCAAGATGGATGAATAATTCAAGCAATAATGGATGTAAAATGGATGCAAATAATCTAAAAAGCACAATAATCTTCAATGACTCCAGAGCGAAATTAGTGTGATAATAATCTCCAAGCATGTTCTCAAAAATCTCTGGGGTAAATTGGAATGAGAGCTGAAGACTAAATTTATAGAGAATTACCAAGAGAAAAGCTCAATTTAGGATTAATTGAAAATAATTGAGAAATCAGGTTAAGTTAACCTTGAGATAGATTCCAATTATAGTTTAATTGAAATGCATTCAAATTAGAAGTCCAAGTTGCATTGGAAATAATAATAAATTAATTCCATGCTTTTGTGATAAAAATAGATAATTCTTTTATTTATTCAAGAAAAGAATCTTTTCAATGCAATTGAACTTCTTTTTCTAAAAAGCTTTGAGTTCCAATTTTAGAGAATAATTCAATAATTCAATTAAATTGCTTTTATGATTTCAAGTTCTAAATTTAGAAAAAGAAATAATATCTCAAGTTTGATTTCTCTCTCAATTCAATTCTTTTATTTAATTTTCAATTCAACTCTTGTTTGTGATTAATTCCTCTTTTGTAATAAACTAATTCCTTTTGCATGATTAAATGGCAATTTATTAATTAATTAAATATGCAAGGATATTTAATAAATTAAAATGGTATGATTGATCAAAAATGATATTCTTGGAAATGATTCAATTAATTAAATGAATATTTAATTAATATTGAGTAATTGATTTGTCATGTGATATTTGATGATTAAAAAATTAATAATGTGCTCAAGATTGATTTAATTGCCTTTGGTTAGGACCTTGGTGATGTTGTCGAGATTAGGGGCCCATGGTTTAGATGACCATTTTTAGGGTATTACATCGCGCTCACAACTTCTCTCCAATATATATGAGGCAAATTAGCTTCCATCATCATAGATCTAGCTACATCCAGGATAGTTCTGTTCTTTCTTTCCACAACACCATTTTGTTGAGGTGTCTAGAGCGCAGACAGTTGTCTCCTTATGCCATGTTTCTCATAATAACTGTTAAATTCACCACATGTGAATTTACCACCCTGGTCAAATCTTAATCATTTTATCTTCAACCCTGTCTTTGTCTTAGCCATAGCTTTAAATATCTTGAACTTTTCAAAGGCTTTAGATTTCTCCCTTAGAAAAGTAACCCACATCATTCTAGAATAGTCATCAATTATTAGCATGAAATATCTATCACCTTGAAAACTTCTTATTCTAGCAGGACCACACAAATCAGTATGAATAAGATCAAGAATATCATTAGATTTGTCTTGTATACTCTTAAAAGAAGTTCTGACTTTCTTTCCCATTTGACATTCCTTACATACCAGATTATGAGGCTTCACAATCTTAGGTATATCTCTAAATGCCTTAGTTGAACTGATCTTTACAGTGCAATCAAAATTCACATGACACAACCTCTTATGCCATAGCCAACTCTCATCAATATGAACAATCAAACATGTCTTGTCACTGAAGTTCAAATGAAAGATGGTACCTCTAGCTTGAGTACCGATTGCAATCTCCAATCCAGATCTGTAGATGATTTTGCATTTTCCATCCTTGAACTGTAATTGAAATCCCTTCTCCACCAACTATCCTACACTCAAAATATTATGTCTTAAACCTTATACATAATAAACATTATCAGTATTATTCTTACCATCCAATGATATAGTTCCTCTTCCTCTGATCATGCATGCTTTGTCATCTCCAAATCTGACTAGACAACCATCAAATTCTTGCAAAGATAGAAACTTCCTTTTATCTCCAGTCATATGATGTGAATAATTACTATCTATCACCCATTCATCCTTGTCTTAAACTTTAGCAGCAAGGGCCTTCTCTTCATTTTGAATGATAGGTTCCAATGCATCTTCCTTGATAGCTAAGAATACCCATTCCTTTCTATTGTCGGATCCACTAGATGAATATTTTATCGGTTCATCATCATAATCATTAGTTACACCTTCCTCATCAGCATAGTAGCATGATTTGTCTTTGTTCCTCCTGTACTTATGCTTGTTCTGATATTCATGGTTAGGCTTAAAATATCTTCTAGCTTTCTCTTCAAATCTTGAATTCCTCTCAGGACATCTAGATTCAAAATGACCTATCTTATTACATGCAAAACATTTGAAAGGTGATTTTCCTTCATACTTACTTCCTGTCGGACCCTTAGGTACCCTTCTAGAAAATAGGGCTTCAAGTTCCTCAAGCTCTTCATCTTGTTTCCTCATATCCTCCATTTACTTCACATATAATGCTTTCCAATCACTCTTGCCAATTGATGATGTAGATGCCTTGAATGTGGAATCTTTCTTTGCAGCTCCTTGAGGACCAAATTCTTCAATATCAAAAGCTAATAACTTTCCAGCCAAAGTATCCCTATTAACAGAAGTGTTAGAAATTGTTCTCAGCTCATTAATTGTAGTAGCCTTCACTTATTAAGGTAGTGGCAAAGCTCTCAATACTTTAGAAACAATCTCATCTTTTCTCAAAGATCCACCACAACATTGAATTCCCAAGACAATTTCATTGACTCTTTCCATAAAAGCAGTAATTCTTTCATCTTCTTCCATTCTTGGGTTCTTATACCTTACCCGGTAACCATCAAGTTTAGCAATTTTTATAGTAGGGTCATCTTCATTCAGATTCTCCAACTTATCCCATATATCTTTTGCAAATGATTTATCCATTAATCCCATTACTTGCTAATCTGAAAGGGCGCTCAAAAGGGCTTCTCTAGCTCTACGGTCATTTTCAATCTTCTTAACCAAGTCTATCAGAGGAGGATTGCCAGATGCTGGATCATAAGGGGTATAGCCTTTCTCAATGATCTCCCAAATCTCTTCGCTAAGACATCTCAAATGAGTCTCCATCTGAACCTTGCATACTCTGTAATTTGTTCCTTCAAGCCTAGGGTTGTCCTTCTAGTAAGCAATTGAAGTTGAATGATTACTTTCCATAGAATCTTCTTCAACCGGTTAAGCTTCTGCAAAGAGGACCAAGATTCAATACCAATTGTTAGGATAACTACTGAATAACTGAGAGGAGGGGTGAATTAGTTGTTAATAGATTATGAAACTTTAATCACACAAAACCTTTTATCGGAATGCATAAACCAAATACCAGAATAGCAGATATATCAATTAAGCACAAACTTAAATCATAAACTAAATATCATGCATCTACAACATGTAACACCAAGATTTGTATGTGGAAAACCCGGTAAAGGTAAAAACCATGGTGGGAAGATTACCCACAGTCAGATGATACTTCTATAGTAAGTATGTGATTACAATAAGGGGTCTGCACATGCAGGAAGGCCAACAGCCTAGAGTGCACTGTCCATCACAAAGGAGCCTCACTGACTACAAAATATCTTCGGACTATAATTTAAAAATAATAATGAACTACAAGAATAGCATCTCCTAATGCTTGAGTATAGTTTTGGTTAAGCTCAATGTCAGAGGTCTTAAACCTCTTACACAAACCCAATTCGATCACCTATGATCGACCAAAACCTCTACATATGATTACAACTTTATTCACACACATATAACCCCATAACCCATGACCACATGCCACAATCTAAAAAGAGATCTTACATCATATTTATACCAACTCGAGACCTAAAAAATTAGGTTTGCCACCTAAAAGATAATACAATAAATCCATTACATAAACCCACAAACCAATGATGATCCAAGTCGGCCTAAGACTGCAACAACATTAACCAAACAATAAATTTAACTAGTAACTCATTGGGAGCATCCACCAACACATTACATAAACTGGTCCATAACCTAATAGAATAGCATTAGGTCCAGTGCTAAATGCAACACCATCGATCGACTAGAACACAAACATGATAACCATCAGCATCTTCAAAATCTTCTAGAAGCCACACCAACACCACTTATCGAATCCATCAAAAGATCTTCAACAAATCTCTATCGGTAGAACCCTTACTGGTAACCAAAAGGCTTACTAAAATATATGATAGCTTATGGATCACCAAATCCTAAACCAACTAAATATGACACAGACATGAATGACATGAATAACCAAACCAAACCAATTCCAACAATCTAAACATATCTGAGAATACTGGAGATGATCTCCAGATCAACATTAAAATCCAACCACTCTATCAGAACCCGATAGACAACCAAAGAAGCTAGTGTTGACATCAATGCAACACATAATAAATTCCTCCAAATTGCCAACACAAAGTACATGTACAACTGCCACCAAAATCATATATATATATCTCAAAAAATGAATATGTCAGTCATGATACAATGATCGCCCTGAAGGGTCAAAAATGACAAATAAGTCAAAATGGAGCTATCTCTCTCTGCATGTCTCCCCATCCCCCTCCTCATCTCCTCCTCCTCCTCTGGATCCCCCTAGTCCTCTTGTTTAGGTGGTGTGAAACCCACCGATCCACCTATTTGTTTCCTCTGTGTGGGACACTAGTTGTGGGTCCTATGGGAGCATACACTCTTGGTGTACGAGGTCGCTCTCTGATTTTCTGGTACCACCCCATGGTATAATCCTCTGTAATAGAAAGCCTCCCATCCCGCCCTCTCTCATTGCTACATCATGTCCAAGTACATCTATCCAAGCCCTGCAGGGACCAAAATCTTCCATGTTGCGTCCCTCTCCCCCACAGGCGAGTAACATCTGCCTCTGCCCTATGAACCCTCACTCATAGCCCCTCCAACTCCTCATCCTACTCCCGTAAATATCTCTAAATCTCCCCAATGGCTGTCCCTATCCTGGCCTCCTCCAACATCCTCTATGACTCCTCCCTGTCCCTCCATAGGTCAACCACCTTTGTCCTAGTTTTTGGTAGGCTTTTGGTCAAATCATCGACCTCCCGCCATCGCCTCTCCAACTCTACCTCTAGGATCTCCCTCCTCACCCTCTCAATCTATACCTCATCCTTGAGCAAGTGTAGTCTCCCTCTCGTAGCATCCATCTGTTGTAGGAGCCTATCAAAATATTCCTACGATACCCCTCCTCCACCCTCTGCTCCCACAGCCTATACATGTATCATTTGTATGTCCATAGGCACCGCCTCATTCATCCCACCCTCTCCTCCCCTATCTATCTCCCCTATCATTGTTGCTATTTCATGTACCTATGCTTCCTCTAGCTCTCTCCCTCATACCACCCCCCTCTACTATCTCATATCACCCCTTCCAAAACCCTATCTCTAGGTGCATCCTCCTCTCCTTCGACCACCTCATCAACTCCCGACTGTAACTAATAATCCTCCAAAACTCTAGGAATGGTCAGACGCACTAGTAGGTGTGCCTCCCACCAACTCTTATACCCTCCTATAATCCCACAATCTTCCCCTATGCCCCTTTGTTCATCCCACACCAGATACGTCACCATCTGGAAGCTCATCCTCCCCTCTAGTAGGCTCACCATTTTCCCCCATCTCCCAACCTCCCAAGTCGACTGAGGGTATAATGGTATGTACCCCACTATATCCTGCACCAAACCAAATTGTTGAGATACTCTAAAAGGTGTGTAGTACTCCATAATGTGCATTGACCGACCAAAGAGCCACATCTCTACACCAGCCTAGTTCAGCTGCCAATCCCCCTCCATCTTTCGCAATCCAAAAATGGCTACCATGTTAACTCCATGAGCTTGTAAAAAATGTGGCACCAGAACCAGATGGCTCCTATTAGTGTATAGTATAGAAGGCCTCTCTACCTATCAATATAAGGACATCGGGATCGCCTATCCTGTACACCAAGTGGTCGTGTCACTGCGATGTGCTCCCATGCCCATATGTGTAGAAGGGTTACCCTTGCAGATATAATGGAATAGTCCCTATATACTACAAGATGCATATCATGATAAAGATGAGGCATCATCATTGTACCCCAAGCATACTTTGTGCGGTCGTGTACCATGTAGTAGAGACAGCGGGTCCATCCAATGGGAAATCCATGCCCTCTCAAAGATATCATCATCCATCCACTCAAAAACCCATAGATCACAAGTACTAGGCAAGGAATGTATGGGATCTCCATCGCCCTACCTAAATGCATCTGGATCCTATCCAACATGGGTAGTGCATCATACTCACAAATCTCCCGAAGGTAGAAATTGTTGATCACAATGTACCACTGAGAGGGGGGGTGAATCGGTGGTTTCCAAAAATCTTAAACCTTTTGATCCTAAGAGAGACTACCAATTAGTAAAACAAACACAAGTAAACCTACTGGTGAGATAATGCAATACTTCACAATGAAATCACACAAAGGCACATCACATGACACTGGTATATATGAGGAAAACCCAAGATGGGAAAAACCTCGATGAGAAGTGTTGCTAGAGTCTACTGCTCCAATCCAGCCTCAGAATGAAAACCTTGGTTACAATATTTAGGGCACCAACCCAAGGAGCACCAACCCCTTTTTTTTGGGCACCAACCCAATGAGAACCAACCCCTACACCAAGTTCCAACTCAGTGATCTATCATGTACATAATCAATTACAAAAGTAATAGTCTGATTACAAGTGAATCTTGTAACCACTGCATACACTTTACCCTGTCGGTTTCTCACCTCCTCTGCCTCACTAGTTGAATTCTACTCTTCCTTCTATCTCTCTCCCAATCTGTCTTCTCACCTTCACTTGTTGTTGCTGACACATTGGTTCTACCTTTGCCTATTGGATGAATAGTCACAACATACACCTGCTACCGATTACTCTCGTCATCGGTTTATCCTTCCTCTCCCTACTACCTGCCAGATCTTCTCTCCCATACACACATGAAGTTTCTTCACTCTCCATTACCTTTTCATTTGGCTTGAACACTACCGGTTCCCACCTCTGCAACTTACTTTGCAGTTTGTTGGTTTGTCTGATCTTGCTGGTTAAGCCACTATTAAACCCTCTCACCGATTTAACCTTCCTTTTTATCTCTTTTCTTCAGATGCAGAGTTCCTTGACTCTTCTCGGTCTTATCTAGTCTCTTCTCTTCTAAGGAAAACTCTCCTTCCCCTACCAGCATCATCAAATCCAGTCTTCTACCTCAATTCTTATTAAATATATTACCCACCAAAATGCAGCTTCAAATAATTGGCCTGCTAGGGTTTCTTCCACTCATCACGAGGAAAATCAGATCCAATTAGATCTCATTCTACACAAAGATAAACAACCTACAAGTAATCGAGCATCACCTACCAGATCTTCTTTCTTCCAAGGCATGTTTGCTAAACTTAGCAAAGACAGACAGTCCATCGGCAAGGCACTTGATTAATCACCATAAATGGTTTAGTAGATTGCATCACCAACCTCGTTCTGCACCTGGACATTCTGCATCGATCGATGCATCCCATTGATCACCTTTGTTTGACCTTCCTCAAGACACACACCTCTGCAATAGCTCCCATGATTTATGGGGTTTGCATTTAATATCGACCAACTATATAACAACCTCATCGGTGCACACTTCATCTACCGATGCATGCATGTCTTCCACCTTGACTCCACGTGGCACCTTTATTGGCATCCACCTTAGCTCACTAAATCAGTCTGACTTGGTCACTAACAAAATACACACAACCTGTGTGTGCATCATACCACTGGTCCCTCTTGTCTACGAGTTCTCTAACCTTTTTGGTATATCTTTCCTTACTGGTTAACCCTCTTGACTTCTCCTTTCTTGTGCCAATAGATCTTGTCAGCCTAGTCATCACACATACCGGTTCACATCTTTGTGTCATTGGTGAACCATATTGACCAGTCATTTTCCTTATAGATCAGCATGCTTATCTTCATCTGATGAGAGTCTTTCACTTATGCTCTTTCCTGCATACCGGTATCCCTACTTACCCGTGGACACTACGTCTTCTTCATGTCAATAACATGCATGATAATCATCATGCAAGCAATCTTCAACTATCATTGCACCAAATTGCATCTTCATCCTGGTTGCACTCTCTTTCTACAGTTGACCCTTTCCTTCTTCTTCATGTGATGGGTTCTCCTCTTAGCCAATTTGTTAAAGTGACAAACTCATCACTCGTTATTTGTTTTGGTAGCTGGCACCTACTTACTCTGTTGATCAGGTGCTTGCTCTGCTTGTTTGTTCCAGTAGATCACCTACTCACTCTACCAACCCTTCATTAGTTCATACAATAGAAAGTTGTACCCTTCACACACTTGTCAGTTCTTATCACTTACCGGTCACTTCTCTATGATGCTTGTTCAGCATCAACATGCATACTCACTAATTGGTTCATTCTTCCCAATACTGACATGTAAATCTACTACTCCAACATGCTTACCTATTGGCTTCACTATCCACACTACCGATTGATAACACTAACATCATATCAACTATTCTTCCCATACCGGATGTTCGGATATACCGATAACATGCTATACCAGTTGCCATCAATGACAACACACTTCCAACGATCTCCCCCTTTTGCATTGATGTCAACACATGTATGGTGCAGGGGCACCAAGAGAAACAAAGGTGACCATACAAACATCCGAGGCTAAGAAGGAGTTTAATTCATCAATGAATGTCAACATGATCAACTATGAGTTGTTAAGGCCAATAATGGCTTTTGAAAAACAAAATTGTAAAATGTTGTCATTTTATCCTGAAAATTGTCATTTATTGTCAAAAAATGTAAATTTGGTCAAAACACCCAATAAAGGATTTAGGAAGGTTTAGGATGGTTAAATATTCCATATGGGATGAAAATCCATCATTAATAATGTTGGTTTTCAGTTTGTAATACATTTTCCAGAAGTTGAAAATTCAAATATTTGAATTTCAACATCTATAAGGAATTAGGTGGGAAACTTAGATTAGTGGCTTTTTTATGCAAAATAAATATTGTAACCAACCAATAAGTGGTTGAACAACCTTGGGGGAGTTATTTTAATGCTTTATAATTCTTGGTATGGACAGACAAGACCTGGGGTGTACGGATTGCAAGAGAACGTTGAATAAAATTTAGTTTTCAAGCCATTTTTCTGCTATTTTATGATTTTGTGAGACTTCCTTTGCTTGGTATTTATGGTATATCATTCCTAATTATCATCCTGGGCATATTACACATCTTTTAATTCTTTAGGGTCGTTGTTCAATCATCTTTTTGACTGTACATTCATTATTGCAGCAATTTAGACTAGTTTCTTAACAATTTCTGGCAAGTTTCTAATAATGGAGGGTCATTCCATGAATGTTTGATTTCTGTTTCTCATGGAATGATCTCTTTTTGACATGTACATTATGATTTAACTATCATATTTGTAGATAACAGGGTTTTGATAAGGTGATCACCATTGTTTGCTTGGAAAGCCTAGTGAAGAGGCTAGGTAGGGTGAGGGTTGGAGAGATCTACCCATTGGAGGGGTATATTTTATGATTTTCATAGTTTTATGTTGGCTATATAAATTTGAAACAACATCCAATTGATTCTAGAAGTGTGTGGAAGTGTGAGATTGGAGAAACCCTTGATTTTAGGGCTTTTTGATGAAAATTTGGGGCTTTTGGGGTTAGAGGCCTCACAAACTGAAATTGATTGTGGATTCCTTCATTATTTATCATGTACTAAGACTTTTTTGAGGTTATAAGTACCCAACAATAATATTTCTTGTAGTTGCTTTGTAAAACCACCCTTTTTAGTGCAAAAAAATAGGGCATGTTGTAAGGACAACATATATTTTCCAAAACAACATATTAAACCCTTTGGAAATGTTATAGAGGAGCCAAAAGGGTATCCAAATATATATTTTATTTTTCTAGTGTTTTAGAAGTGTTTGGAGTTATCATTAAATTTCTCTCGTTGCTGCACAAGTTGGGATTCTAGGCCTAGAAGGAGCAAATTTGGAGTTTGAGCATTTGGGTATTTAATAGAAGACTAAAACTAGTTGAATCCTTTTATATTAGACCTAAGAACATATTCTAAGTCATCATTTTCCTTAGGTGAAGTCTTGATCCATATTTGGTGCATTTGAGCCATTTAGGGTGTTTGTAGGCTTAAGGGAATCTATCATTTCCTACCTTGTATTTCCCTTATATTTTACAAAGTCATATATACCTATTTGGGAATTTTCTTATACCACCATGCCTCTACCAAGTCTGCATCAATGTAGTATTAGGTATACTATAGATTCTTTCTCCCCCTTTGACAACAATGGAAAAGGGTCTTGATAGTCATTATACTACTAGCTCTCTTTTCCCTTTTTGTACTAGTTGCTTGTTCCCTTTTTACCACTATGCTTTGCATCCTCTCAATTAGCAACACTTGAACCAGAGAACTAACACCTATTGATTTGACATATTCTCCCCCTGTGCAAGTAACTCGCATCTTTGTTCACATCTCCTTGTATATCGGTCCATGGTGCAGAAACAATGACACTTGATCTCCTCCCATGTCAAGTGTATTAGATACCAATCATAAAATATATTTGTGAACTCCCCTTGAATCACATCCCTCTGGTCTTTGTTTCTCTATTAGGTCTTAAACTGGTACCCCAAACTGTACTTTGTATCAGTGGAAGTGAGCATCTATAAATGCTGATGGTAATTCACTTCCATGACATCCATCCCATTTTGATGACATGGTGTTACTCGACCATAATGCCAAGTTACATTGACTTCATGTCAACTATCACACCGTTGACATCATGATGTCTCATACACATGGGATCAACTATTGGACCAACACGCTGTCATTTAGAACTACTTCTGATATCATCAGAGACATAAATTCATCTGTACAGGACACCGGAGCCACTGCAACACAACCGGGACACATTAACTCACATATTCAACTATACTAGTTAATATCCATACCGGTAACACACTGCACACACCAGTTTACACTACTCGTTCACTATCTTCACGGGGACACCTTGTCCATTAGCCTATGTCTTCTTGTGTCAGTTTTATCTTATCTCAATTACAATGTTAACTATACATTTATGTTGGAATCCAAGAACATTGAGAGGGGGGATGAATCAATGTTCTACCAGTATGATTAATTTTAACCTTATTAAAACATGCATACACCAACCGGTACACCATTACATATAGAATTGAAAGAAGTAATGCAACCAATAAGCCAATCACATAAATGGATACCATAACACACATAATTATATGTGGAAAACCTCAAAGAGGAAAAACCATAGTGGGATTTGTGACCCACGATATCAATCCACTAGCCATATGAAAAAATATTACAAAATATAGGGGCCCATACTTGTAGGAAGTCTTACAACATAGAGCACACTGCTTAATTACAAAAGGAGCCTCAATGACTACATAAAAATCTAGACTAGAATCCGGAGAAATGATTGAACTGTGGAGATAGCATCTTCTATGCCTGAATATAGTTCCGATTAAGCTTTGTCTGTTCCGATCTCAAACCCTTTACCAGGATACCCCTTTACACAAATATCCTCACATACATGATCTCTCAGATATATTTCACATCTCCTTTATTACTTCCTTCCTAATACATATTCATATCATATCACATGTGTCAAAATGATCTAATCCAACTAACCTAATACCCTATACAATTTATCATGCCTTATGCCGTCTTACAAAGATAATTACAATATTAATATATATGTCAACTAGATAACATAACTACATGAATATAAAAATCAATTGGTGATGCTAGATCCAAAAGATGTCGGTCTCCAATACCTAAACCATGTGGGCCTGCATTGTCGGTAACCTAAGAATTCCTTCCATCATGTCAGTATTGGTGCCATTGTCAGTGAAGTGTCTATGAAGTGCCTATCGGTACACACCTAAACCAAAACATGAAGCTGGAATAAGCTACCATGTTGCCATCAATGATAACATAGTGAAACCAACCAATTGAGTGTCAATTTCCAACAATCTCCCCCTTTGGCATTGATGACAACACTCATATGAAAAATGATCATGGTTTCATCTGTCAGTTTCATCCTGCTTGCTTACCCTAAGCTTAATATTCATCAATACAAATACAAAATACTCCCCGTAATGTATACAACTCCCTCTTTTGTTTTTCACATCTATATCACTCCCCCTTTGACATCAATGCCATCGAAATTTCCAAAAAGAATGCCAAAGATCCAAAACCGGGATAGAGAATGAAAAGATGGTAAAATGAATATCCCAAAAATATCTTACTAGAGCTTAATATATTTGAAAATATCTGGGTATGCCTTCTCCAAAAGTTCAAGATAAGTATCCCAACCAGATTTGAAAGTGCCTGAAATAGATCTCATTCTTGTCATTTAAGTCACTGTTAAACCCTCTCACGAGTTTAACCTTCCTTGCTAGCTCTTTTCTTCAGATGTGGAGTTCCTTGACTCTTCTCAATCTTATCTACTCTCTTCTTTGATTAGGATAACTCTCCTTCCTTCACCAACATCATCAAATCCGGTCTTCTGCCTCACTTCTTATTAAAAAGATTTCCCACCAAAACTCAACTTCAAACAATTGGTGTGCTAGGGTTTCTTCCATTGATCATGAGGATAATCAGATCCTATCAGATCTCATTCTGCATGAAGATAAACAACCTACAAGCAATCAGGCATCCCCTACCAGATCTTCTTTCTTCACCAACCTCGTTCTACACCTAGACATTCTGCATCGATCGATATATCACCAACCTCGTTTTGCACCTAGACATTCTACATCGATCGATGCATCCCATCGATCACCTTTATTTGACCTTCCTCAAGTCGCACACCTCTACAACACCTCCAATGATTTACGGGGTCTGCATTTAATGTTGACCGACTCTATAACAACCTCATCAGTGCACACTCCATCTACCGATGCATGCATGTCTTCCACCTTAACTCCACATGGCACCTTTGTCGGCATCCACCTTAGCTCACTAAATCGGTCCGACTTGGTCACTAACAAATTACACACAATCGGTGTGTGGATCATACCACCAATCCCTCTTTGCCTATCAATTCTCTAACCCTACTAGTATATCTTTCCTTACTAGTTAACCTTCTTGCCTTCTCCTTCCTTGTGACAGTGGATCTTGTCAGCCCGGTCATCACACATACCGGTTTACATCTTTGTGTCGCCGGTGTACCATATATTGACCGGTCATTGTCCTTGCAGATCAACATGCTTATCTTCATCCGATGAGAGCCTTTCACTTGTGCTCTTTCCTACACACTGGTATCCCTGGTTACTCGATGGACACTAAATCTGTCTTCATGTCGGTAACATGCATGATAATCATCATGCAAGTAGTCTTCAACTGTCATTGCACCAACCTGCATCTTCATTCTGGTTGCACTCTTTGTCTACACCTAAACCTTTCCTTCTTCTTCATCTGACAGGTTCTCCTCTTAGTCAGTTTGTTAAAGTGAAAAACTCATCACTCCTTGTTTGTTCTGGTAGCTCACCTACTTACTCTATTGATCAAGTGCTTACTCTACTTATTTGTTCCTGTATCTCACCTACTTACTCTACTAACCCTTCATTAGTTCATACTACAACAAGCTTTACCCTTCACACACTTGTTGGTTCTTATCACTTACCAGTCACTTCTCTATGATGCTTGTTTAGCATCAGCATGCATACTCACTAACCAGTTCCTTATTCCCAATACTGACATGTAAACCTGCTACTCCAACATGCTTACCTATTGGCTTCATTATCCACACTGCTAGTTGATAACACTAACAACATATCAACTATTCTTCCCATACCAGATGTCCTGATATACCGATAACATGCTATACCAATTGACATCAATGACAACACACTTCCAACAATCTCCCCCTTTGGCATTAATTTCAACACATGTAGTATCAGGTATACTACAAATTCTCTCTCCCCCTTTGACAACAATGGCAAAGGGTCTTGACAGCTAGTATACTGCTAGCTCTCTTTTCCCTTTCTGTACTGGTTGCTTGTTCCCTTTTTACCACTATTCTCTGCAACCTCTCAATTAGAAGCACTTTAACCAGAGAACTAACACTTATTGATTTGACATATTCTCCCCCTGTGTAGGTGTTACTGTGTCATTTATCCTTCATAACAGGAGTAAATCACCCTATAAAATTTCATTCGGAGTCCTTGTATTTCTTGAAATGCCTCGGTTCAAGCCTTAGTCCGTTTGTAAATGTCTTTAAATCAAAAATGCCGAGTTTTAGTAATTGGTCGAACTCCTTGAACACATTGAACCATTTTGAACCAGGTTCATTAGGTTCATTTAGGTTTCGCAGGTTCATAGGTGTCTTGCGGGTTTTTCATACTAACATTCTTTTAAAGTGTTTTGCAGTGTTTCCTTATTGGTCTCGTTCAATGATGTGTTATATCATCTCTCCAGGCATTGAACTCTTTGAATCTAGTTCAAAAGGTTCAAACGTGTTCAATATGTTCAACACAGTTCAAATGGTCAGCAACACATGACATAGTTAATCCTTTCAGAAAAGTTTTCTCCTGGGCGCGGTGTACGCCTTGAACTACTTGAACCTCAATGAAGTCTGTTCAGAATGTTCATGTGTGTTCAAATTTGGTGGGTCTCGTGAGTCAAAAGATTTGATGGTGCATTAATTCTCAAGTATGAGGAAGGTGAACCATATCTTGGGTGACGTCAATTGTTGGAGTTTCAAAGCAAGTAATCATTTTAGGAACTGGTGGTTATTTCAAAAATGCTGCCATGCATTCAATGCATGCGTGCGATGTCCAATCTACAAGCCCAATACACTTAAATTGATGATTGAAATTATTGTACTTAATAAGTCCGTATTATTGCTCCTGCTATAAGGTATGAGAGGATTTATTCTTTGAAAAAAAATTCCTCGTCGCTGCGGTGTTATTTTTCTTGGATAGAAGGTTTGTTTGTTGGTAGTCATCTGGTTTCTCTCAGCTGTGAAGGTGAGTCCATTTCTTGTCCTCTCCAGTGATTTTTACTTGCATTACTTCTCTTGTAGTAAGGCTTGCTGAAGGAAAATAAGGCTTGTCATTCATGAATTATGAAGTCCACTTTGCACTTGTTCGGGAATGTTTTTAGTCTTGCATGTATAGAGCCCATAGTCAGTGATACCAACCTTAAAGGGGAAAATATTGAAGTTTTAAAAGAAAGGGTGTTCAAGGGAATTGATGGTTCTTTTGGTGTGGAAGTTTTGAGTAGTGGTCTCATAGAGGCGGTAGCTTTTCCCCCAGCTATCCCTTGCCCAGAATTGGTTAGGGAATGTATTGCTAGGTATGAGCCAACCTTTGAAACCATCAGGAGAGACAATGGTGAAACTTTCCTTGCCATTAATTGCGAAGTAATTTCCTCTATTTTCAAGCTACCTGACTACCAATTCTCTAACTTTTCTCCCGCCCAGTCAATCACCAAGTTCAACAAAGATAGAACCGGCACCGAAATAACATAGCAAAATATTGGTTGAAGGTTCCTCAAAGGGGTGGTTCCAGATTGCCTAAGAATCCCAATAAGAATCATATGCTGCCTCACATTCAAGATGTCATGTTATTGTTGCACCGAGTTAGAGGTTCTACGGAAGCCTATAATTTCGATGAATGGATTTATTGCTATGTGCAGCTAGTATTAGAAGGGAAGCAATACCTTGATTGGGCAGAGCTGATTGCTGATTCAATGAGGGAGCAGCTGAGTATGGCCAAATAGTTTAAGCAGAATTTCTTCATGTCTTTGTATCTTATATATTGTTTGGCATGTGTTAAGGAGATAGTTGGAATACCTAGATAGCCCACTGAGGAAGAGGTCCCCATATATGATTTTTACCCTATGCTACAAAAGGATAATGCCTTGCAAGACTTTAGGAGGGTACACAATGCCTTTTTGGGAGATTTGTGCTACGAATTGATGAATATGAAAACCAAAAGAATTTCTGAGGATGCACAGGCCCTGGTGAAGAGGTTTGGTAGTTTCTTTATCCAGTTTACTCGCTTCTTCTATATAAGGATAGGCAGTTTTGAGGAAGAGCCCTTAAAGCTTCCTCATTTTTGTTCAGATTGTTTTTTTTTAGTAGAGGTATGTAGGCAGCTGACTACTATGATTAAAAAGGCTCAACCCAGAGACAAATGGGAGGGATATTTTCCCATTCAGTTAGGTATGCTATCCTGCAGTTCAATGTCAGACGCTTTGAGTATTGGAGTAGACCTGAAGAATTTTAATTTTCCCCTGTACCATGAAAGGAAAGGTTTTGACAATAAGGGTTTCTCCCGAAGTCTTGGTCTAATGTCGTATCTCCCAATTCCACAATTAGAGGACTTCTGGGAGGATTGCAGTGATGAACTCGAGGTGTATAAAAGGGGAAACATGAGGATGGTGTTGGAGCAAGTCATTTCATTACAGGTAAAGCTTGACATAGATGGGCTTGAAGAAGATTATCTAGAATTGTTTGAACCTGGATGCTTAGCTCAAGCCGAAACCGAAGTGTCCTGTATCAATTGGAGTGAGGAAAAAGAGGATGATATACAGCTGAAAACAAAAAGGGTTTTGGAGAGAACCATAGAATGGATTAAAAGGAAGAATACAGTGAAATTAGGTGCCAAGTCTAACTCTACAAGGAAAAGTGAAGTTACTCTGCATTCACCAAAGTGTTTTTCTAATAATGCTTCTATGCATGTTCATGCAGGTAAGGACAAAAAGCCACTTCAGCTTGGGCACAAGTCTAATCCAGCTTTGGATTTCTCCACTCCTTGACATACCCGGTCATGAAGTGCTGCTCAGAGAAGGATGGATCAAGCTAAGGATACGGAGGTGAAGGATAAGATCTTGGAAGCTCAGATATTTGAGGTTGAAGATCTGGACAGTGACATTGCTAATGCCCTGGATTCCCATGCGGTTACCATAGCTATGACACCACCTTCCAAAATGATCGAAGGAGAAACTAGTTCCAGCGCAAACCCTAAGTGGCTAACCACTTCGGTGAACAAAAAATGGAGTTCCATTCCCATGACTATTCCAATTCAAGATATGGTCGTTAAGTATACAGAGAAGGGCCCCAAGCCAAAAAGGTTCAAAACAACTGCTCGACTAGATAGTGATGAAAGGATCGAAAAGTGGGTTGCCGAGATTGCTTCATACAAGACCAAGAAAGATGACAAGGAAGTTAGCATAGAAGATTTTGAGGTCACTAAGGTGGAGCTGGGAAACATGAGTAGAGATTCAGATAACCATTTCTTCCAGGTAACCGCAAAGAAAATGCTCACCAGGTCAGAGAAAAATGAGCAGGAAAAGAGAGAGCTAAAGCGGCATATAAGAATCCTTGCTCAATTCATTGACAACATCGGTTGCTTCAGAGCACTTCCTATATCCCACACTACAAAGAGTTTTGATCCTACTTCACCAGAAAATAAAAGGCTAATGAGTCAGGTTCAATGAGCTAAAAGCATTGCAAAAGCTACTGAAAGATGGATTGAAGGAGTAAGTAAAGACGGAGAAAAGTACATCATGAACTCCCAGAAATTATGTGATGAGATACAGAGCCTCATTACGGAGATTCAAAACTAGGTTTCACCATGGGAGAAAGAGGAACACAAATGGGAGAATGTCTTGCCTATGTTCACTAAAATAGAAGAATATGGAGCTATCAAGTTTTTGACAGAACATTCAATCAAACTGGTAATAGATGAATTCCAACTCTTCATGTTGAAGAAGACCATAATGTGGCGGGTGCTCACCTTCAAATCTACGATCTCTGATGCTAAGGCTTCTATGTGTGAACTCCAAGACCTCTAATGCAGTTTAGTTAATGACAACAAGGTGGTTAATCCTGACCATGATTGGCAGTTGGGGATTTGCGGGCTGAACACACAGGATGTGATAAAAAAATTTAGGATATACATGGAGAAAATCAAATCCAAGGGCAGTTTCACTCCTAAGGATATAACGCGGGTTGCTCAGATTGAGTCTATGATGTTTATCAGTAACGATCAGTTACCGAAGCATGCCGAAAAGATGGTGAAGCATAGATGGAACAAAGAAGCGACCAAGGCAAAACTCAATGCTATGAAGGTTCCAAACTAATCAATAATCCAAGAACTCACAACTACCCATGACACCCAGGAAAGCGGAGAAGAAGATGATGATGAGAAAACAACATAACGCATGGATCAAGGCCCTATTTTTATGTATCTTTCATGTTTATGCAAAAGACTTCGAGACATCTATCCCAATTATACTCTGTTAGTTTCATAACTGATTTAGAGGAGGTCGGGTTTTCAAGGAGACCTCCTCTATTCTAAAAACTATAAATTAAACTAAGATGGACGGGATAAGGGTTAGATTTTGGTTAGAATTTTGTTAGTTTTTACTTAGTTTACTTTTGGTTTGAAAAGTGTTGTTTTGCTAAAGGAAATGATTAGACTTTAAAGATCTGGAATTGAAAAGGGTTTTATAGATGTATTGATTGTGTCTTTGTTACATAAGATATATATATATATATAAAGATCATTATGTTTTGCGAGGAAGAGAAACCTTTGAGTTTTGAATCTGCGTAGTGATATATCTTTGCATATGTTGATCTAAATCAAATGACAGTGATCGCCTTTCCAGTGCAGAATACTATTATTTTTATGAGATTCCTTCCTATGAATGTTTAAAAGATTTGTGTTTTGAAAGGAGATTTCTTCCTTCATATCTATTTTTATGAATTGTAAAGCTGGTGTTCTGAAACTTTGTTTCAGCCACTTTTATTTCTCGTATTGAAGCATTAAGAAAATCTTATTTTTCCTTGAAATATATGTAGATCATTAGCCTCTCATCTAAGAATGAGGTAGGTAGCCTTATGTGCTTTCTGGTTAAAAGCATACCAATTGAAAATTAAATAGATTATTCTTTGAATAACTTACGAAGGGAGCTGTACCTATCAAAACATTCAGAGGGAAGTAGTATATGTTACACTTACCCAACTGTATGGTGAAATTTTGTCTTTAAAAGAAGGCGACAGAGTGAAAATTCATTAATTTAAGGAAAGGCAAAATCCATTCACTAACAGTAGGTAACTCACATCTTTGTTGACATCTCCCTGTATGCCGGTCCACGATGGAGCAACAATGACACTTGATCTTCTTCTATGTCAAGTGTATCAAATACCAATCATTAAATATATTTGTGAACTCCCCTTGAATCACAACCCTCTAGTCTTTGTTTTTCTTTCAGGTCTTACCCAAACTGCACTTTGTATTGGTGGAAGTGATCATCTATAAATTTTGATGGTCTTTCACTTCCATGACATCCATCATATTTTTATGACATGGTCTTACCTGACCATAATGCCAAGTTACATTGACTTCATGTCAACTATCACACCGGTTGACATCATGATGTCTCATACATATGGGATCAGGTACTGGACCAACATGTTGTCATTTAGGACTACTTCTAATATCATCAAAGATATAAATTCATCCGTACAGGCCACCAGAGCCACTGCAACACAACCGAGACACATTGACTCACATATTCAACTATACTAGTTAATATCCATACTGGTAACACACTTCACACACCAGTTTACACTACCTAATCACTATCTTCATAGGGTCACCTTGTCCATTAGCCTCTATCTTCTTGTGTCACTTGTTGCTTATCCCAATTACAATTTGATCTATACATTGATGTTGGAATCCAAGAACACTGAGAAGGGGGTGAATTAGTGTTCTACCAGTATGATTAATTTTAACCTTGTTAAAACATGCATACACCAACCGGTATACCAGTACATATAGAATTGAAAGAAGTAATGCAACCAATAAGACAATCACATAAATGGATACCATAACACACAAAATTATACGTGGAAAATGTCAAAGAGGAAAAATCATGGTGGGATTTGTGACCAACAATATCAATCCACTGGCCATATGAAAAGATATTACAAAAAATAGGGGCCTACACTTGCAGGAAGGCTTACAACATAGGGCACACTGCTCAATTACAAAAGGAGCCTCACTGACTACATACAAATCCAAACTACAATCTAGAGAAATGATTGAACTGCAAAGATAACATCATCTATGCCTGAATACAATTTCGGTTAAGCTTTGTCTGTTCCGATATGAAACCCTAAACCCTTTATCGGAATACCCCTTTACACAAATATCCTCACATACATGATCTCTCAGATATATTTCGCATCTCCTTCATTATTTCCTTCCTAATACATATTCACATCATATCACATGTGTCAAAATGATCTAATCTAACTAACCTATATACCCTATACAATTTATCATGCATTATGTCGGCTTACAAAGATAATTACAATATCAATATACATGTCGACTAGATAACATAAATACATGAATATCAAAATCAATTGCCAATGCTGAATCCAAAAGATGCCGGTCTCCAAAACATAAACCATATCGGCCTGCATTGTTGGTAACCTAAGAATTCCTTCCATCCTGTCGGTGTCGATGTCATTGCCGGTGAATTGTCTGTAAGTGCCTGTCGGTACACAATTGAACCAAAACATGAAGTTAGAATTAGCTGTCGTGTTGCCATCAATGACAACATAGTTAAACCAACCAATTTAGTGTCAATTTATAACAATCTCCCCCTTTGGAATTGATGGCAACACTCATGTGAAAAATGATCATGGTTTCATCTGTCGATTCATCCTGCTTGCTCCCCCTAAGCTAAATATTCATCAATACAAAACATTCCATACTCCCCGTAATGTATACAACTCCCTCTTTTCTTTTTCACATCTATATCACTCCCCCTTTGACATCAATGCCATCAAAATTTCCAAAAATAATGCCAAAGATCCAAAACCAGGACAGAGAATGAAAAGACTGTACAATGAATATCCCAAAAATATCTTACTGGAGCTTAATATATTTGAAAATATCTGGGTATGTCTTCTCCAAAATTTTAAGATAAGTATCCCAACTATATTTGAAAGTGCCTAAAATAGATACAAGTCCATTTAGCATATGGGAAAAGGACTCTTTCTCATTTAGCTTTGTCGGTGTGGGCTTTCCAACCATATATATACACTCATTCTTATGTACACTAAGTGAACCCAACTGAGGACTCACCAAACCTCTAAGACTTATATCTCTTCTTATGGTTTTGTTTTTTTATTTGTCAAGAGAAAAAACTTGAGCTTCCAAAACCAAAATTTGACCATCAATAAATGTAGTCAATGAATTCAATCCATCAAAAGAGTTAGCTATACTTGGAATTTTCTCTTGGAATTCCTTAATCTTCTTATCCAAATTAAATGTAAGTGCATCTATGTTACAAAATGCTCTGTAAGTATTTGTACACTACTTCAAAGAATTATCTATCAATTTCACTTTGTCATCAATTTCCTTTCTCTCAGACTCAATCATCTGATCAAATGTAGCTCTTCCTCTCCAGTTCTTGCCGGTTTGAAATCTGCTGCAAGGATTGAAAATCCTTTGAAATGTTCTCTGTAATTGTCTTAAGCTTGTCGGATGGGCTCACTTCTCTAACAAACTTGAAATTTGGGACTAGTCCATGCAAAACATTGATAGACTGATCAATAATCCCTTTATCCATAGATCCCTCCTTCATTAATTTATGTGCAGCCATCATCATGAGTTCAGTAGAACTCATCTCAGTTATGTTTTTCTTTACAACCTAGGAGGTGTCAATTGACAACAATGATGGACTCACTACCGGATTCCTCATTCTTCTCCTCTGATGACTTATCCCTTATAGCTTCCTCACTTGCACCGGTGGCTTTGCCACTTGGTGCAGTCTCAGTAACTGTCGGTCCCTCCCTAGGAATTGTAATCTCATCCTGTACATTTATATTTGGAGGACTATTATCCTCAACATTAGTATCTTGTACATTATCAACCTTTACACTCTGTATTTGTTGGTATCTCAACATTTGCCTTAACATTTGTATCTACCAGGAGCTTAATTTCCACTATCTTAGTTTTTTTGAAAATTGAGGGTGAAGTACCCATAATACCCTTTCATTCCCTTCAACCGAGATGTCTGCAGTATCAGTCTTTGATTTTGATGAAGTAAAGAAACCTTAGTTCTCTTCAAATAACTTAACCCATGCCTTGTGGATCTCCTTTACTATCTCATTTACCCTTCATAGCATCATACTGGTTATTCTATGTTTGTTGTTAAATACTTTTCTATCTGCAACCTCAAGTGTCCTATCCATCTCCTTTGAGTAATAGAAACACAAACATATAAAAGCTCTTGAATTTTAATGTGCTTATCTTCTTGCATTGTTGATAGCCTCCTAGAATCTAGCATATCATACAATTATGTCTGTATTTGGTTTTCAATCTCTATTAAGGCTTTCTCATAAATATCCAAATACAACAAAATGACTTCCTCTATCTCTCTTTGTTCATCATCCTCTAAATTCTCATAATAAAACTATACATTCTTTAATATACCATCCTTAGTAATCTCATTAACTAATTTGCACAATTTTTTGGTGGAATGATAGTTACATTACTAGATTCAATTGCCAGATCAATGATAGTCTTTAATATGCTTGTATTCAGGTTTGATATTTCTAGAATCTCCCATTAGCTCGCTCATGTACATGCCCTTTATATCAGATGTCCCCAAATCCTCAATGTGATAGTCTATGTATGCCCTAACATCTTTGACATACACAACTCCTTCCAGAACGCAAGAAAATGCTCCAACTGAGTCATCCAGGGTAGCCACATGTGGATATCACTTGAAAGTTGGCCTAGGATGGTCCTTGACCTAAACAATAGTTGGGTTCGCAACAAAGATAGGAACAGATGATGATCCCGCTTCCATGATTAAAGATAATTACCCATTAATTATTGTCGGTGAAACCTTAACAAACTCTTTCAATCATCAATGAAATTGCTCAAGAAGATATCTGATCGCACTAAATCGCCTTCCATCGCTCTGAATTGCTCTTAATCACTCTGAATGCAAAGTGATAAAAAATGAACTGGAGTCAACCTTTTAACCTTCAAGAAAAACCCTAATCCATCATTGATATAAATGACTTCTGATGAAAGATACAGGATCTTTGTTAAACATCTCTATGTCGGATAAGCATCTCCAATGTTTGGAACATCTTCTAGAACCTCTTCGCAGGGCATATGCAGCATCATCATGAATTTTGCCTACCCCTAAGGCATCTGCCTTAGTGACCGAATGAGCTTCCTGTTGGTGCAGGAGCAACCTCCTCTGTTGGATAAGTAACTGGTGCATTCCCATCTGCAGATTGTTCTTCAGTCTTCCTAACCCATCTCTAGGCATGATCTTGTCAGACTTCATTAACCTTCTCTTTTCCTTTCTCATTTGATCCTCCATTACCAACCGGTGGATTTTTGCTTCTACAGAATTTAGCAATATGTACCACCTCATTACATGCATAACATGTAACATTGTTCCTTTGAATTTCTTTTCTAAAACTAGTATAATTGCTTGACCTACACTGATTGGCCATATGTCCAAATTTTCCACATGCATAGAATTTAACATTCATTCTGCAATCTTCTGTCTTATGACCATACTTATTACATTTAGAACATTGACCAAGAGTAGAATCAGGGTTCTGATTTTCTCTGTTTCTACATTGCCTAGCCATGTGACCAAATTTATTGCAAACAAAACATCTACCATTAAATTTATAAGCATTGAATTGCCTTACCTGTGCCTTATGGTTTTGATCTTCATTAGTAGTACTAGAACTCTATCTTTTCTCAAATCCAATTCCATTTGAATCTCCATCCCACCTTTGTCACTTCAATAACTCATCTAGTTGTGTTGAACTAATCTTGAATTTTTCTTTGTACTCACTTGCAGTAGTTAGATCATCTCTCAGAATTATCATTTGTCTCTCAGGCTCTTATTCGTTACTCAGGGATTGTGCTAAATCAGTTCTCAACATATCATTCTCATGAACCAACCTACCACATTCTTCATATTTGTTCTTCAAAGATACAACAAGATTTTCTTCCTTTCTTCTTCTGATCCTCATACTCTTTAGACATTCTCATGGTTATAGCTTGCATTTCATTTTTCATGACCATGTTCTCCTCACTCAGCTTCTGAAATTGTTCCTTAAGTGCATCTTTCTCTTCATTATCCTGATTTTACAAAAGTTCCTTCCTCCTAGCTTGAACATATGACAACCTCTCCTATAGGACAAGAATGAATTCCTTAGCATAATTCAATTCATCTTGTAGCTTTAAGTTCTTCATCCTTTCAGCATCATAATCTTCAAGTGCCATCTCAAGTTTCTTTTCCAAACTCATATCCATGGACTCTGGATTCAAGATCTCCCTCAAACTGTTAAACTTCCTTTGAGGCACAAGGCTCTGATACCAATTGTTGGAATCCAACAACACTAAGAGGGGAGGTGAATTAGTGTTCTACCTGTATGATTAATTTTAACTTTATTAAAACATGCATACACCAACCGGTATACCGGTATATATAGAATTGAAAGAAGTAATGCAACCAATAAGCCAATCACATAAATGGATACCATAACACACAAAATTATACGTGGAAAAACCTCAAAGAGGAAAAACCACGGTGGGATTTGTGACCCACTATTGTAGCCCAAATCTGGTTAACCCAAGAACACCTACAATCCTTCTATGAAATGGCCAATTTTAGTCTACGAAACACATTAGGGCTTGGACAACATAATATAGGACCCTAATAGATCCTCCTGTACTTCAGGTTCTTCTAGACCTAGGGGGGACACCCTTTTGATGCATTAAATACAATGATTACAGACACATAACTGCATCAACAATAATCAAATAGATCATTCCATAGACTCACCAAATTTAGAAACACATTATAGATTGGCTAAATCTGTATAAACCACAGATGAAAAAGAGCTTGGAATGAAAGAACACAACCCCTAAACACAAAGGGAAATAGATTTGTCTTTAATTTTGTATATCTGAAACCATCCCCAAATTTGTCAAAGACCAGTGCCTTGTTCATTGGGCAATAGTCACACACAGAACTACAAAATGCTATTCATAGCTGCAAATTTGTTTTCCTTACAAGATGTCCTTGCATTAATACCTTATACTAATGCATTACTCAATCCATTGACAAAATTATCAAATCTGGGACACATTCCATTGTTTATGACTGATTATAGAATTTAAACTCTTCACTGAAGAATGCCTACAAACAATCATACAATCTCCTTGAGATGACAAATTATAAGCCTCCTTGAGGATTCAATTCATAACAATGAAATGCATGCACAGAGACAATATTATGTGAAATTTACTCATGCCTCACACAAGTAAGACCTGCAGCTAGAAAACAATCTATTATCCTGCAATGTAACCTCTATACGCTGAAAAGATCCATAGAATTCTACAAATTTGGGTCAAGATATTCAAAAAATGGAAGCCATGAAAAGCGGAGCCCTTCCTCCAAAATTTTGGAACCCTTACAATGAGAAGAAAATGAGATTAAGAAGGAGATGGAAAAAGATTAGGTTTCATCAAAATTTGCCAAGTATCCCCTTTCTCCAACTCAAATTCATTCTCTTCATCTTTCCTATTGAAATTGCTCCCAAAATATCCAAAATTTGTTAAAACTAACTACCTTTTTGGATTTCTTATCCCAAGAGCTCTCCGGTGATATATGATACTTGATATTTTGGCCAAAAATAAGCCTCTGGGTGAATTAATTCTGAATATGCCTCTGTCATTTAAATTTTTCCAATTTTTTATATAGTTTACACTATATAATTAACTTTGATTTTTCACCCATTTTAACTCCTGACGTCCTGCCACGTGGCGATCTTTGATTCGTTGATGGGATCCACTAGGTGCCACCTCGGATGACACCTCATCACCGCCACCTGTACGCCACCTGTCTGCCATTTGTCTACCAATTGGCGACCACATGTCGGCCACATTGGCGACACATCATCGCCACCTTAGTGCCATGTCATCGGCACCAGACGGGACCAGCGAGCTGTCTTTCCACTTGGACCCGCCACCTGTCTTTCGCCATTTCGCAATGGCTAACTAGCGTACACCTTTCCTTCGCAAAGTCGCGACAGCCATTGGATCCTCTGGACTTGCTCACTCGTTAACTCTTCGCGATTTGTCTGAGTTTTTTGCCATTTTGCAGAGTTTAACACGTGAGCATCTCTCCTTCACGAAGTTGTGTGGGTCGTCCGATCTCCTCAACTTGCTCACTTGTTAATCTGCTCCTTCTCTGCAAAATTTTCCTGCCTCGGGATCCATGCCTGCGTGGGGTCCACTTGATCGCCACTTGTCAGCCTCCTCGACCACCTCGAGAAGCGCACCCACGCACGTGGGGTCCGCCTTGGGCCCGCCTTGGGCCCCCATCAGCACCATCTGTCAAAATCCTGTTGAGGCTTTGACATATTACTAGTGTGGAGTTTTACTTATTAATGCCATAAATGTTCATTTCCTAGCGAATGTGGGATAAAGCCTTATGCCTGGAAATGCATTTCTAAGCTTTTCCCTTGGTCTTTAATGGTGCCTGTTTGAAACTACTCATGCTGCCCCCTTTACATTTACTTGAAGGCTTCAAACATGCCACATGAGTGGGAGGAGAGCCTGTAGAGGGGAAAATTGGACTGGCATTGAATTTGCCATTTGCTGAAGCTACTGATAGTCTTCTCAATTCCATGACAGAGAACAATTAATTGCTGAAGATCCTCTCAAAGTGCCACCTTGAATAATGACGCATCCTTGAGTCTACATGAAGTCTCAAGCCCCACAAATGGTGAAGTATTAATTGAAAATTCCATTTTCACAATAGGTTCTTCAATTTTAATTCTAGGCAAAGCTGAGCCATCAAATTTATCTTTATCTCCATACCTCTGTGCACAACAGGGAGAAGCTGCTAATTGCATTTGGGCTTCAGCTTCTATGCTGCTCTCTACACTCACCACTCCACCACGTAAAGGATCACTGGAGGAGGAATTCGCTATGGCATGTGGAGTTTGGGATGCTGGCAAGCGAGCTCTACAATATCTCCTCCACCATACCACGTAGGCTGCCAATTACCATTTGCCACGTGAGATTAGAGGGATGACTGGCAAAGGAAGAGAATGGCTGCCACGAGACTTCCTTGGAGTTTCTGCTATCAAAAAAAAAAAGACACGCTGGAGCTGCAATTTCATTTGCATAAAAGTCTCTAAAACCCTTTTCAACACCTTCTACTTGCAATGTCAAAAAAAATAGGGAGGAGCTGCTGTCAATGTCATTTGCTAAGTAGTATTTTCAACTGTTGAACATTTGCCATTGGTTTTTCACTTTCACATTTGCTGAAAGTTTCATTGCTTTGATAATTTCTAATGCCCTTTCAAAAGGTACAGCAAGGAGGAGATTTGGGTAAAGTCAATTGGCATTATGGCTGCCAATTGCATTTTGAAAGTTTTAAAATCCTCTTCCAAAACTCTACTTGCCAGGCGCTTTTGTTTTAATGTCTCTTCTCTATCGCTGAAGGAGGATTTAGCATTAAACTAGCCAATTTGAAATTGCCTGGAGTTATATTAACATCTTGAACCCTATTGACATGTCTCGTGATCACAATCCACATTTAAATATTCTGAATTTCTCCTAGTGAACCAAGTCGCCAATAAAATCAATGCACAAGCATGAGCCAGGTTAGGCCCCAAAGTGGGTCCGACTAAAAAAAAAATTGTTTTCATGCAACTGACCTTTGAAATGCTTCAGGAACCTTAAACATACCTTTGTAAATGATCGACACCATTTTCGGATCATCATACTGAGTTTTGCAACTTTCAGGCGCTTGCGCCATATTTTCGCATTTAATCGCGAAGATGTAATTTTCAAACCTGTCAAAACACCTTTCTGGATCTCGCCATCTGATAGGCATGTACTCTGATATATAAGCATGAACTATACCAAATTGTTTTTCTTTATGAGTCCCGAGTGTAGAGATATTAATTTTTGAAAATGCCCAACTGGCTTTGTCAACACTGCAGACCTGATGAAGTCAATGTTCAGGCAACACATGATGCCTTTCTTAAAAATATCAAACAATCTCTGTAGACCCTCAAATATAAGAAATAGGTACCTTGAATTATATATTAAAACTTAGAATACTCAGTTCAACCAAAAGGATGACTGGGTGCAAATGGTGCGCTCATGAAAATAGCAACTTTAACTGATATGGCAATGAAAGTACGGATCACTGAAACAGATGGCTCGAGGAACTCCCTTGAAAACCGATCAAACGGATTGGTAGGAGCTTGAAATTTGAAACACAGCATGTCATTTATATCAACAATATCTTGGAATAAAAATTCTGACATGACATTCACCGATGCAATTTTTACACTTATGCAGAACAGAGCTTCGACTAGGTCCTGAAATAGGGACTTGTCAAAACATACAAACTGCAAACATATTAAGCTTTGAAAACTGAGCAAATGAATTGCTAGGGACTTGAAATTTTTCATGTTGACTCACATTTATTCATAGAATCCAATCCATTTTGAAATTATTCATGATGAGCAATAGGGCAAAAGATATAAGCACTCAAAGTAGGCTACTCAATAAAATCTGCATTTGTGCCTAAAATGTACTTTCAGCTCACCCCTCGAAATGGGTACTTGGTAAATTTATCCAAAGTGAAATCTGAAAGTTTCACATCACTACATAGGCCAAATGAAAGGTGTAGGACATGCTTCCCAAGCCTTACCCCCTGAAAATCAACTGGCTCCATTTTACCCTCTCTCAAACTAGGCCATTCAAACTGACTCATTTGGAAATGCAGAGCAAAATTTTGAAATGGGCCTCTAAACTTGACTCAAATTTAATGAGTCCCAATAGTGGCTCTGATTGGGGATGGTTGATTGCAAGATCAACACAAGAATCCAGCTATCTATGGTTAAGCAAACCACCCAAAATGGATCATATCTCTTCTCTTCTAAAAAACAGGGCCTCCTTATTCAACCCAAACAACAGGGCACTTTATTGAAAACCACACAACTGAAGCAAAGAAATTATACAAGATATACAAACATACTGACAACTAAAAATAAACTAGTCCAAACATTCTCAGCATTACCTCTGTCAAAAATCTGAATCTCATCACTTGGCATCATGATCCAAACAAAGGAATCTTTCAACAACAACTGAGCATAATCCTTATAATCCACCTCTTTCATCTCATTGCTGTAAAAGCTAGTGTGCATACCTTTTGTTAGATTTTGAACTTTGTAATCACACACTATTTCAAAAGTAAAATCATGAGACAAATCACAATAGAGGCTTTCCCACAAGCTGCCATACATTTCACTATCCCAATCAATTCTATCATTTGCAAAGGCATCATCATGCTGAACTTCAAAAATAAAACATTCATTCTCAACACTATAATTCTTATCAACACTCACCTTGCTATCATTTTCATTCATAGAATAAGGATCATTCATAACCAATTGATGCAAACAAGGAACATAAATGTTACAATCCGGATGTGATACTTCACTATGCTGATCACATTATATATTACCCTTGTCTATCAAACTCAACACATCCGCATCCTCAATATCCCATTCATGGAAAAGAATGCATACCTCTGGCTGAAGCAAATCCTCAGCTAAATCTTCTTCATTCAAACTTATATCCACTCGAAAAACTTCCATTTGTAGTCTGAAGAAGTCATCACACAACCCATGCTTCTTATCTTCATCATGAAGTAAAATTTTACAACACATGCTACTGCTGTTCAAAACTTCATCAGCATTACAAATTTGTTCAAAACAAGGAAAAACTTCAGCATTTTCATCAATGAAATCAAGACCATGAACATTAGTATCAAAAGCAAAGAACTCCATATCCGGTTCAAGCATACTATCAACATTCACATTCTCTATATGGTACTTGAAATTTTGAAAGCATTCAAATATAGGTTCACTTAAATCTGAAACTAGAATATTATCAACACTTTCACATATGTTCTTATCTTCAAAGATACTTTCATTTCCAGATTCATGATTAAGATATACAACTTGGTCTCCTCTTATATCATCTTCATAAGATAAATAATAAGAATTCTCATAACCATCATCAGTTACATGACTAGCATTCATTTGCTGATCAAAAGAAAGTGGAAAACTTGTGCCAAGATCACTCCTATTCTGAAATTGCTCTTCATTGTTTCTCTGTATACCTTCAAGGTGCTGAAAATCAAACTCAATGTCCTCATAATCAACAGCACCACTCCATTCTGAAACACATTCATCACTAGGTATACTTGCACTGAAAACACTATCAGCATCATCCACAATTTTATTTTCAGTTTTATCAGACTTAATCATAATTTGATTTACATCATATTGCACATTTTCACTTACATAATCAGCAACATTTAGTGATCCTTCGGTATTTTGTATTGCAACATTAAACACATCAGCAACATGTAAAGACCAATGGTCATCACCATCATTGTTTTCATTTTCATTATCCTTGAGAGATGCATGATTAACTTCAGAGTTTGCAGTCACATAATCAGCATAACTGGCATACAAATCAAATGGTACATATCCCTTATATATGTCTATCTTTGTATCAGCATTATCACAACAATTCCCACTGATCATTCCATCATTACTGTCAGAGGCAACTGGCATTAACAATAGAGATTCTTGACTCTCATTTAAAATTGATTCACATATATCAACAAAACCATTCGGAACAACAAGGCTTGACATATTTTTACACGAAATGTTTTGATCAGTTTCAAATGGTATTTCACCATTGGAGGTGCTTTGACAAAAAACAACAGTAGACACAAACCTCTTGGAGATCCCAAATTTCAAATAATTTTTGATGTCCCTAGCTGTGTTAAAAGCTTCATACAAGGTTTTGGGTTCTTTGTTTCTCAATAAGAAACCCATCTTCTCGTCAAATGCACTCATATAGATATCCAGACATACTTTATCATCAAACTTATACTTTCTAGAAATTTTAGTCAATGCTTGTGAAAACCTAATATTAAATGCTAGTACCAATTCATCTTCCCTGATTTGTATGTACGCGAACTCTTTCAACAAATCACAATCACTCACTTTTTCATCAAATTGGTCTATGAAATCTCAAATCAATTCCTCCCATGAGGAAATACAATCTACTGGCAAAAAGGAAAACCAATCCCTTGCATCCTCTTTCAATGACTGTACGAATAACTTCATGCACACATCCTCTTGGCAAATTTCAAACTCTCCTATCAAATCTGAAAATCTCTTCAAATGTTCACATGTTGATTCTGATTTTTTCCCACTGAACATTGGCAAATACTTTCTAATTTCTGTGGGTATGGGATCTGGGTAACCTGGAATATCTCTGAAATTTAGAGCAGCATAATACTTCATACTAAAACCTTTCCTACTACATGGTTTTGACACTTCACTAGGCATGGCTCTATGTGGAAATACACAAGGCTGAAAAACTTCACTACTCATTCCTTCTTACTCCCACAAATGATTATATAACCTTGTGTTGAATGATAAACACTTCAAGCACATATCCTTATTTAAACCTATTTATAACATTGCTTGACACAAAGCTTTCCAAATTTGCATACTACGGAAGAACATATACATTGGACATTTCAGCAGAATGGATATGCAAATTAATTTGTGATTCCTCTCTTTCCCTCTTTACTAGTGTTGTTCACTTAATGGGAAAACTACATTACTCATTCAAATTTTCAGAACAAATGGTTTTGCATTGAAATTTATGAAAATACCTAGGTGTTTGCAGCTGTAGGACTTGTAGATCTGAGCATTTATTTCAACTTTTAGCACGGTCTTTTACATCAGAGTCACCACCTCTTGTATAGAGGAGATTTTGAACAGCAGAATGTCATTCAACACAAATTTAAATTCTCTACTGTCTCCTTCAATCTTGCTGCAACCAACACTCTTCCAAGCTATTTAACATATAGATCTAGGAAAAACAACACCAAATCTATGTGTCTCTTTATACTGCACTTTCTTATCAAGCTTTTATGATGAAGAATTCATGTCTGAGCCTACAACTAATTTAATCATCTGCATCTCAATGTGATTTATCAAATCATCCAATAATCCCTCAACCATAAAAGACATCTTCTACTCTGTGCAATCTCAATGGACTGACTAACTAGATGAAATTAGGCAGTTTCTATTCAGCTTTCCCAACAGAGTTGCCATTTTTGTTGTTCACCAAATCTGGTTAACCCAAGAACACCTACAATCCTTCTATGAAATGGACAATTTCAGTCTACGAAACACATCAGGGCTTGGACAACATAGCATAGGACCTTAATTGATCCTCCTGTACTTCAGGTTCTGCTAGACCTCGGGGGGGACACCCTTTTGATGCATTAAATACAACGATTATAGACACATAACTGCATCAACAATAAGAAGATAGATCATTCCATAGACTCACCAAATTTAGAAACACATTAGAGATTGGCTAAATCTATATAAACCATAGATGAAAAAGAGCTTGGAATGAAAGAACACAACCCCTAAACACAAAGGGAAATAGATTTTCCTTTAATTTTGTATATTTGAAACCATCCCCAAATTTGTCAAAGACCAGTGCCTTGTTCATTGGGCAACAGAGTCACACACAGAACTACAAAATGCCAATCACAACTGCAAATTTGTTTTCCTTACAAGATATCCCTACATTAATACCTTATACTAATGCATTACTCAATCCATTCATAAAATTATCAGATCTGGGACACATTCCATTATTTATGACTGATTATAGAATTTAAACTTTTCACTGAAGAATGTCTACAAACAATCATACAATCTCCTTGAGATGACAAATTATAAGCCTCCTTGAGGATTCAATTCATAACAATAAAATACATGCACAAAGACAATATTATGGGAAATTTACTCATGCCTCACACAAGTAAGACCTGTTGCTAGAAAACAATATGTTATCCTGCAATGTAACCTCTATACCCTGAAAAGATCCATAGAATTCTACAAATTTGGGTCAAGATATTCAGAAAATGGAAGCCATGAAAAGCGGAGCCCTTCCTCTAAAATTCTGGAACCCTTACAATGAGAAGAAAATGAGATTAAGAAGGAGAGGGAAAAATATTAGGTTTCATCAAAATTTGCCAAGTCTCCCCTTTCTCCAACTGAAATTCATTTTCTTCATCTTTCTCGTCAAAACTGCTCCCAAAATATCCAAAATTTGTTAAAACTAACTACCTGATTGGATTTCTTATCCCGAGAGATTTCTGGTGATATATGATACTTGGTATTTCGGCAAAAAATAAGCCTCTAGGCGAATTAATTCTGAATATGCCTCTGTCATTTAAATTTTTCCAATTTTTTATATAGTTTACACTATATAATTAACTTTGATTTTTCACCCATTTTAACTCCTGATGTCCTGCCACATGGTGATCTCTGATTCGTTGATGGGATCCACTGGGTGTCACCTTGGATGACACCTCATCACCGCCACTTGTACGCCACCTGTCTGCCATTTGTTTGCCACTTGGTGACCACATGTCGGCCACATCTACGACACATCACCACATCCTCAGGGCCATGTCATCAGCACCAGACAGGACCGGTGAGTTGTCTTTCCACCTGGACCCGCAACCTGTCTTTGCCATTTCGCAATGGCTAACTAGCATGCACCTTTCCTTCGTGAAGTCACGACAGCCATTGGATCCTCTAGACCTGCTCACTCATTAACTCTTCGCGATCCATCTGAGTTTTTTGCCATTTCGTAGAGCTTAACATGCGAGCATCTCCTCTTCGCGAAGTCATGCGGCCCGTCTGATCTCCTCAACTTGCTCACTTGTTAATATGCTCCTTCTTTGCAAAATTTGCCTGCCTCAAGATACGTACCTACATGGGGTCCACTTGGTCACCATTTGTCAGCCTCCTTGGTCGCCTCGAGAAGTGCACCCACACGCATGGGGTCTGCCTTGGGCGCCCATTAGCACCATCCGTCAAAATCTTGTCGAGGCTTTGACATATTCTAGTGTGGAGTTTTACTTATAAATGCCATAAATGTTCATTTCCTAGCGAATGTGGGATAAATCCTTATGCCTAGAAATGCATTTCTGAGCTTTTCCATTGGGCTTTAACGGTGACTGTTTGAAACTACTAATGCTGCCCCATTTACATTTACTTGAAGGCTTTAAACATGCCACATGAGTGGGAGGAGAGCCTACAGAGGGGAAAATTGGACTGGCATTGAATTTTCCATTTGCTGAAGCTATTGATAGTCTTCTCAATTCTATGACAGAGAACAATTAATTGTTGAAGATCTTCTCAAAGTGCCACCTTGAATAACGATGCATCCTTGAGTCTACATGGTGAAGTATTAATTGAAAATGCCATTTTCATAGTAGGTTCTTCAATTTTAATTCCAGGCAAAGCTGAGCCATCAAATTTATCTTTATCTCCATACCTCTGTGCACAACAGGGAGAAGCTGCTAATTGCATTTGGGCTTCAGTTTCTATGTTGCTCTCTACACTCACCACTCCACCACATAAAGTATCACAGGAGGAGGAATTCACTAAGGCACGTGGAGCTTGGGATGATAGCAAGGGAGCTCTGCAATATCTCCTCCACCATACCACATAGGCTGCCAATTACCATTTGCCATGTGAGATTAGAGGGATGACTGGCAAAGGAAGAGAATGGTTGCCACGAGACTTGCTTGGAGTTTCTGCTGCCAAAAAAAAAAACCACGTTGGATCTGCAATTTCATCTGCATAAAAGTCTCTAAAACCCTTTTCAACACCTTCTACTTGCAATGTCATAGAAAATAGGGAGGAGCTGCTGTCAATGTCATTTGCTAAGTAGTATTTTCAACTGCTCAATATTTTCCATTGGTTTTTCACTTTCACATTTGCTGAAAGTTTCATTGCTTTGATAATTTCTAATGCCCTTTCGAAAGCTACAGAAAGGAGGAGATTTGGGTAAAGTCAATTGGCATTATGGCTGCCAATTGCATTTTGAAAGTTTTAAAATCCTCTTCCAAAACTTTACTTGCCAGGTGCTTTCTCTGTCGCTGAAGGAGGATTTAGCATTAAACTCGCCAATTTGAAATTTCCTAGAGTTCTGTTAATATCTTGAACCCTATTGACATGTCTCATGATCACAATCCACATTTAAATATTCTGAATTTCTCCTAGTGAACCAAGTCGCCAATAAAATCAATGCACGAGCATGAGCCAGGTCGGGCCCCAAAGTGGGTCTGACTAAACAAAATTTTGTTTTCATGAAACTAACCTTCGAAATGCTTCAGGAACCTTAAACATACCTCTGGAAACGATCGGAACCATTTTCGGATCATCGGACTGAGTTTTGCAACTTTCAAGCACTTGCGCCACATTTTCTTATTTAATCGCGAAGACATAATTTTCAAACCTGTCAAAACACCTTTCTAGATCTCGCCATCTAACAGGCGTGTACTTTGATATATAAGCATGAACTATACTAAATGGTTTTTCAAGATGAGTCCCGAGTGAAGAGATATTAATTTTTGAAAATGCCCAACTGGCTTTGTCGACACTATGGACCTGATGAAGTCAATGTTCAGGCAACACATGATGTCTTTCTTAAAAATATCAAACGATCTCTGTAGACCCTCAAATCTGATACATAGGTACCTTGAAGTATATATTAAAACTTAGAATACTCAGTTTGACCAAAAGGATGAGTGGGTGCAAATGGCACACTCATGAAAATAGAAACTTTAACTGATACGGCAATGAAAGTACGGATCACTGAAACAAATGGCTCGAGGAACTCTCTTGAAAACTGATCAAACAGATTGGTAGGAGCTTGAAATTTGAAACACAACATGTCATTTATATCAACAATATCTTTGAATAAACATTCTGACATGACATTCACCGATGTAATTTTTAGACTTATGCAAAACAGAGCTCTGACTAGGTCCTGAAACAGGGACTTGTCAAAACATACAAACTACAAACATATTGAGCTTTGAAAACTGAGCAAATGAATTGCTAGAGACTTGAAATTTTGCATGCTAACTCACATTCATGCATAGAATCCAATCCATTTTGAACTTATTCATGAAAATCAACAGGGCAAAAGATATAAGCACTCAAAGTAGGCTACTTAATAGAATCTGCATTTGTGCCTAAAATGCACTTTCAGCTCACCCCTCGAAATGGGTACCTGGTAAATTTATCCAAACTAAAATCTTAAAGTTACACATCACTGCATAGGCCAAATGAAAGGTGTAAGACACGCTTCCCAAGCCTTACCCCCTGAAAATCAACTAGCTCCATTTTACCCTCTCTCAAACTAGGCCATTCAAACTAACTCATTTGAAAATGCAGAGCAAAATTTTGAAATGGGCCTCTAAACTTGACTCAAATTTAATGAGTCCCAACACCCACAATACCAATCCACTGGCCATATGAAAATATATTACAAAATATAGGGGCCTGCACTTGGAGGAAGGTTTATAGCGTAGAGAACACTACTCAATTACAAAAGGAGCCTCACTAACTACAAACAAATCTAGACTACAATCTGGAGAAATGATTGAACTATAGAGATAGCATCTTCTATGCCTTAATACAATTTTGGTTAAGCTCTATCTATTCCGGTCTAAAACCCTAAATCCTTTATCAGAATACCCCTTTACACAAATATCCTCACATACATGATCTCTTAGATATATTTCACATCTCCTTCATTATTTCCTTCCTAATACATATTCGCATCATATCACTTGTGTCAAAATGATCTAATCCAACTGTCCTATATACCCTATACAATTTACCATGCCTTATGTTGGCTTACAAACATAATTAGAATATCAATATACATGTCGACTAGATAAAATATGTTGGAAACCAATAACACTGAGAGGGGGGTGAATCGGTGTTATACTGGAATGATAACTTTTAGCCTTATTAAACCATGCATACACCAACCGGTATACCAGTACATACATAATTGAAATAATTAAAGCAACCAATAAGCCAATAAGCCAATCACATAAACGAGAATCATAACACACAGATTTATACATGGAAAACCTCAAAGAGGAAAAACCATGGTGGGATTTGTGACCCACAATATCAATCGACTGTCCATATGAAGAGATATTACAAAATATAAGGGGCCTGCACTTGCAGGAAGGCTTACAGCCTAGAGCACACTGCTCAATCACAAAAGGAGCCTCACAGACTACATAAAATTCCAGACTACAATCCAGAGAAGTGTGAACTGCTAAGATAGCATCTTCTATGCCAGAATATAGTTCCGGTTTAAGCTCTATCTGTTCTGGTCTGAAACCCTAAACCCTTTACCGAAATAACCCTTAAATAAATTTCCTCACATACATGATCTCTTTGATATATTTCGCATCATATTACATTTGCATATCCATAATCGCCTATCATATGTCTCTTGTATATGTATATTAAAATTATCTATCAAACTGTCCTATATACCCTATACAAATTTACATGCCTTATGTCATCTTATAAAGATATATACAATACCAAATTACATGTCGACTAGATAACATAAATGCATAAACATTAAAATCAATTATCGATGCCGGATCCAAGATATGTCAGCCTCCAATATCGATAACCTTTACTCAACCATGCTGGCATGCATTGTCGGTAACCAAAGAAATCCTTTTGTCATGTCGGTGTCGGTGTTGGTGTCGGTGAAGTATCTGTGAAGTGCCTGTCGGTACACCATAGAACCAAAACATGAAGCCAAAACACAAAATCATGTTACAATCAATGACAACATAGTGAAACCAACCAATTGAGTGTCAATTGCCAACAATCTCCCCCTTTGGCATTGATGGCAACACTCATGTGAAAAATGGTCAAGGTTTTATCTGTCGGTTTCATCCTGCCTTTCTCCCCTTGATCTGAATATGCAAAATACTCCATATCTCCAAAACTTCAAGAATCCATAACTCCCCCTAATGTATACAACCCTTTTTATTCTTTTTCACATCTATACTACTCCCCCTTTTACATAAATGCCATCAAAAATTCTAAAAGACTGTCAAAGAATAAGAACTATAGAATGAATATCCCAAAAATGTCTTACCGGAGCTTGACAAATTTCAAAATTTTCGGATAAGCATTCTCCAGCAGCTCAAGATAAGTATTTCAGCCAGTTTTGAATGTGCCAGAAATAGATACAAGTCCTCTCAATAAACATGCAAAATATTCTTTCTCATTTACCTCTCTCGGTGTGGGTTTTCCCACCATATCCATGCATTCTTTCTTATGTACACTGAGAGAATCCAATCAGGGACTCACCAAGCCTCTCAGACTTCTAGCTCTCCTTATTAATTTGTCTCTTTCCTTCTCAAGAATAGAAATTTGGTTCTCCAAAATCAAAAGTTGACCATCAATTGATGTAGTCAATGAAATCAATCCGTCAAAATAATTAGCTATACTTGCAATTTTCTCCTAAATTTCTTTTATCTTTTTATTCACATTAGTTGTAAGTATTTCAATGTTACAACATACCCTATATATATTTGTACATTGATTCAAAGAATTTTCTATTAGTATCAGCCTCTCATCAATCTTTTTCTTCTAAGATTCAATTACCTGATCAAATGCAACTCTCTTAGCCTAAATAAACCTTTCTAGTGCTTGCCTATTTGAGATTTGTTGTAAGGATTGAAAATCCTTTGAAATATGCTCAATGATTATCTTAAGCTTGCCAAATGGGCTCGCTTCATTTTCAATCTTACACTATGGGACCAGTCTATGTAAAACAGTGATTGATTGATCTATAATCCCTTTATCTGCAGATCCCTCCTTCATTAGTTTTTGTGTTGCCATCATCATCAGTTCAATGGGACTCAAAGCTGTGATGTTTTTCTTTTCGACCTGTGAAGTTTCAATTGACAACAATGATGGACCAACTATCGGTTCCCTGCTGGATTCCCCTATCTTCTCTTCTGAATATTTATCCTTTATAACCTCCTGACTTGCACTAGTGGCTTCGCCACTTGGTGCAATCTGTGTAACTGTCAGTTCCTCTATAGGAACTATAACCTCAACCTATACATTTGTATCCGGAGGATAATTATCCTCAATATTAGTATCTTTCACAATGTTAGCATGTTCACTCTCTGTATTAATCGTTATCTCAATATTTGTCTGTACATCTGTATTTACCAGGGGCTCAATTTCCACTATCTTAATATTTTTCAAAACTAAGGGTGAAGTACCCATAATCCCTTTTCCTTCACCAGGGTAGCAACAGAGTCTATCTTGGTTTCCGGTGAAGTAAAGAATCCCCTGTTTTCTTTAAGAAATTTAACCCATGCTTTTTTAGTCTCCTTTATTATTTCATTTACTCTTCCTAGCATCATTCTAGTTATCCTATGTTTTCTATTGAAAAATTTTCTGTCTGCCACCTCAAGTGTCTTTTCCATTTCATCAGGAGCAATAGTAACACAAATAGATAATAGCTCTTGAATTTTAATATGTTTATCTTCCTGCATAGTTGACAGTCTTCTAGCATCTAACATGTTATACGATTCAGTCGGTATTTGATTTTCTATTTCTATTAAGGCTTTCTTATAAATATCCAAGTATAATAGGACTGCTTCCTCTACCTCTCTTTATTCATTCTCCTCTAAGTTATCATAGTAAAATTGAACATTCTTTAAAATTCTATCTTTAGTGATTCCATCTACTAATTTTGCACAAGTTTTAGGTGGAACCTTACCAGAATCTGTGTCATTCTTCTTCTTCCTCATTGCAGTACCGGATGCAGCTGAAGGTGTTGCCTTTGGTGCTTGCATTTGTGCCAGTATTTTGATTGTAACCTTCCTAATTGGTTGCTTCTTAGCTTATGCTTTGTTTCCTCTAGTTTCTTCCTAACAACCCTCTTAAATGCTAATGGAGTGTCATCCTCAGATTCTGATTCTGTAGTAATAGGCTCAATATGAACTTTAGGATCCTTCCTCTTTCTGCCTTTCTTCGAGAAATCATCAATTAGTGCTTTGATGTCCTTTGAGATCTTCTACATAAATTTTCTTGCTTTCCCTTCCTGCTTCTCTCTTTTCTTCCAGTTGAACTCTGTTTCAACCTCTTGAGTTTTCTATTATGCAGTACCATAGGGCTTCTCTGCCTCATCAATTGGTACATCAATAAAAAAATTTGCATAGGCATCAAGAATCTGTGCATCCACCTCATAGCCCATTTCTTCAATCCAAATATTTCAAAGTTTAATTGCTTCCATGAGTTTCTCATCCTTCTTTACCATGAAGCATATGTCTGTTGAATGTTTTTCTACAATATGCTCAGGTACCCTTACCCTAGACCTCATAGATTTTTGGAATGCTTTTAAATATCCCCATACCTTATCATCTCTTTGACTTCTTAAAGTAGCAATTGACTATTTCAATTGTCTCCCTACCTAGATGTCAAATTCCCATTGCCTTTACCAAAATTGGGTGTATCATTCAGAAAATATAACATCAGGCAAATTATCAAGTTGCCATATTAGACTGTTCCCTTCTTTTCACCCTTAATCTTCCCTAGATTTATTAACAAGTCATCTAACATCCAACTGCATAGATCTAATTTTGCATTCTCTCTCATCATTTTGTATGCAGACAAAATGCATGAACTGGAAACATAATTCAGTCGGTTTGACTGAGTTACCTTATACCCGATGATCATGCTACCAAATTTGATGTCTGTGTTGGTGATAGTGCTCACTTTCATGGATCCTTTGTCAGATGTTGCATTGGTGATCTTTCTCATAAAATCATTTGAAACCTTCTTGTCTAGATGTTGCCTAACCGATGGAAAACTAATGATTGCTTGGATGGCTTCCTTAGTGATTTTGTAAGGTTTGTTCAGCCATATAAATTCCCCATGTACTCTTCTCAGAACATATCTAATTATCTCTGTTATCACTATTTAAAATTGGATATTCTTGTTCCATAGTTGGCTAGAAGTCTGCAAAAAATGTGTCTAGTATGGCCTAGTTGCATCTGATTTTCTTAGGTCAGAAGAGGGTTTAAGTTTTTTGAGTTCTACCACTTCCTATGTTTGAAAAAAAACCCTTATGTTCTATTTTTGCGTTACTTTTACCACTTAGAGAAGGGTCGGTCTATCATGAAAAGTGTCCCCCCATTAGTTATTTCCCTAGGCGGTCCCTTAATTTTTTAAATCTGTGCGCCTCTACCTTTATCTTGTTTTAATGTTTGTCGGGCTCCTTAATTATTGTGCAACTCAGTGTTAATCTTGCGGTTGTCGTTGTTTTGCTAGGCAAAGATGCTAGCAAGTTAATGTTCGCGAAATAGCAAAAAGGCTAGGTGGGCCTAACCAGATGGATTGACCGTTAGATTAAAGGACTACATCTTGGTTTAAATCCAATGGCTCACATTGATTCGCTATCCTGAGATGCACATGATATAAGTTATGCGAAACAGTGAAAGACTTGGTGGGTCCCAGAGGCGAGCGGCTTCTTTGGTTAAAGAGTGATCAATTTAGAAAAGATCAACGGCTCGCGTTGATTCGCGGCCAGAAGATGCATGTGTTCTACCTTTCACAAAGTAGCAAAAAGGTGGTGGGCCCGGGCGAGGTGGTCATAGCAAGGGTAACCGATGAGAAAGTTCCTGAGATCCAATGGATACCACTGCTTCACAAAGATAAGTAACCTGAGTTTTAAGCTCTGCGAAATGGCAAAAGGGGCTGGTGGGCTCAAAGGACAGGCAGGTCATAAAGTTAAAGTCCGATTAAGTATGATTTAATCAGACGGTTGTCATGGATTCGTGGCCTAAAGTCAACCAGAGATTAATGCTCGCGAAATAGAGAAATGATGTGGCAATCACATGATGGATGACATGGCAGGACAGATGGTTTGTTTCGTGGAGTGTAATGGTGACCTGTCAAGTGCGTGTGGCTTTTTAAAGGGTAGTTGAGGGCCTACCTTGGTTCAACCAGCAGTTATGTGGAGAATAGTAAAGTAAAGCATGTGGCGGTTTCAGAATGGAACTCGATGGAAATTCTTGAGCAAATAACTGACTGCCACGTGGCGTTTGTTAACCGGTGATGAGATAAAGCAAGTGGTCTCCAAGTTAAAGGGCCCACTTGAAAGGTCTAAAGCATGTTAAAAGGTGTTCATCTCATGGTCGATCCAATGGTTGTCATTGTTTCATAGCTCGAAGATGCCTGCAATTTAGTCTCTATGAAATGGTGAAAATCCTTAGCCGTCAAGGTGATGCACAGTTAGTTAATAAGACTGCCGGTTGTTGTAGGAAATAAAGACCGGACAGGTAGATCATGATCTAATGGCCGGCATTTCTTCATGAAGAAAAATTGCACAAGTTATAAGGCCCACGAAATAGCGAAAAGAAGATAGGGCCCGTCACTAACACAGAAAGACCGGACGGAATAAAAGCAGTGCAAGTTCCCATGATCCAGCGGTTGTCGTTGTTTTGCGAAAGAAAAGTAAGGAGTTTTTAAGCTTTGTGAAATAGCGAAACAATGAAACAGAGGAAATACTCAAAGAATTTATGATCCGTTGGAGCCCGTTTTTGAATTCGATTTGTGAATTCAAATCTAAGGTGATGGCCAAAGCATGCGGGATTAATTTCTAAAATTCAATGCCAACTTTCCGTATTAGATTCTACATCAACTTGAATGTTGGCATCATTTCAATGAGTCTGTTGTAGAGCAATTAGTGTAGAGCAGTTTTCTTCAAGCGAATAACAAGTTTTTTGTGTTTTTTCTTACTAATTCTGGTTTGAAGTCGGTGATTGCTCTGTGAATTGTTTCATTAGAGGTCTGTGCAAGTCTCAATTGATATAGTTGCATTATCAAGATGGCACCAAGAAGGGAGTTGATAGGAAAAGTGAATTACTAGGATAGGAACATTTGTGATGATTTTTTGGAACAGTTAACTATGTCAACCAATGTCAGGGCTAAAGCTAAAGAATTGGTACCAACGAACCCTCATATAAGAATTAGGGATGGCTTATTTGATAAAGGTAATTCGTTAAGGGATCCATAAATAGGGCTGTCAAGTTTAGGATTGTTCAAAGTAGGTTTTGGTAAGAGACATTCCCTTGCCCCTTTAAATAGCATATGGGAATTGGATGTGGGGAAGCTTATTGTTCCTGTGTGTGTTCATGGATGTAGATTTGTTGACTTTGATTGCCCAAAATTATGACCCTATAGCTAGATGTATCAGGAATGTGAAAGGATCAACCCTGATTGAAATTAAAGATGATGAATTCAGAAGTGTGTTCAAGCTCAGTGAGGCTTCAAATTTGTTAGAGCCTATTGATTTTGAATCACTGGCTCAAGTTTATGATGCACAAAGGGATCACCTTAGGAGTGACCCATTGAAAAAGTTATTTGTGGGTTAATAGGTGTAGGCCCTAGTACAATGGAACTCTTCTCCCCGAATCTGTTTACTCTAAGAGCTAAGGGTATGTATTGGGCACTGTGTCAGGTTTTTGGAGAATATGCTAAGAAAAACATGCCAACCCATTGCATGTTGATGATTGCACAGATTCTAAACCCCTCTCTGGCAATAACATTTGATTATGCGCCATACCTTACTAATGCAATTCATGCAAGGCTAGTAGGGATAAAAAATGGTAAGGTGGACAGACCGTTTGGATGGTATTCTCTTCTAATGCGCATTTTTTTGTTCAAGGGTGCTAACTATTTTGCAAAGGAAATGGATTTGGTTAAGGTGAAAGATAAGGAAGAGATGCCTGTTCAACTTTGGAGCACTGTTTTATCCTGGGATAGAGAGGATGCTAGTTATCTAAGGTTTGATAGATGCTTTGCATCTTAAATTAGGATTCTTTTGAGCACAGAAAACCCTAGGATTCCTAAGGCTCTCTTGGAATTCCTCAGGCCTAAAGAGTTTGCTAAGGGTATTAAGATTATTCACAATTGCGAAGATATGTATTTGTACCCTGTTTCTACCATTTTCAGAGTGTATGGTTTCAGAGGTACTCCCTGTCTATTTCCCTATCAGGTCCCATTGAAGATAGGGATTGCAGAAGTCTTAAGGCAAATTGGAGGTGTATAAGAGGCAGAGCTGACAAATAGGGGTAAAGGGACCATTTTCCCAACCATTACCGTGGCCCATCATTTTGTGATTACTAAAGGTGGTTGGAAATATTTTGAAGAATTATTTAAGCCATATAGATTGTCAACTGTAGTTTCAAGATGTGCAGACCTTGAGGACTTTTTCAACGACATGTTTAGAAAGAGGGCATTGTGTAAAGGTAGGCCTCACCAATTTCAGTTCCCTCTTTCTAGCTTCAACCCTTGACTTTATTCATCAATTTGATAGTAATTATGACCCTCTTTCTAGCTTCAACCCTTTTGAGCAAAAAGTCAAATTATTCATTCTTTATTTTGAAGACCTCATGCAAACCTTGAAAGAAAAAAGGGAGGCTATAATGCAAAATGATCTTGATAGGGTTAAATTGGTCCTAGCTAAGCCTGCCTTTCCTAAGGCTATCCCACCTGGTGATTATGTGATGCATAAGAAATCAAAGTACAGTGTGATGATGCCAGTCGCAGGTGAGCCTTCCACTTAAAGAGGGAAAAGAGCAATTGAAGATGTCATTGACATCCAAGATTCACCTAAAAGGAAAAGAGTGGGGAAGGGAGTTGAAATTGGTGAACCTCGGTATTCTCCATCTCAGTCCCCTATCCACATAGGAGATGAGCAGGCTGTGGCTGAACAATTGTTACAGTTAGGGAATCTCAGGGAGATTGCCTACACATATGAGGAGACCCAAGAGGGGATGCCAGAAGAGCCACCTAGTGCTGAAATGAACTTGACTAATGGTGAGCTAAAGGGCAAAGAGTTAGAATTTACTGTTAAGCAATCCAGTGAGGAGTTCCTAGCTGACAATAATTTTGTTACAATAGGGGCTTTCATGCAATTTGTGTGGGAGCAAAATATGGAACAATTCAAAGCCAGATGTGAGCAAAGGAAGAGTGAACAACCTCACAAAGATGTAACTCAAGTGGAAGAAGAGGTGAAGCAAGAAATGATTGAGGAGTTTAAGACTATTACTCCTGAGAAGGGAAGAGAGATGGTGTCTAAGGCTGGTGTTTTAATCCTCCCTGAATGAGATATAGTTGATGCCCTGGTTCTTGAAGTAGTAAGAAAGGAAACCAAACCCATGGAAGGAGTGACCTTCAGCAAAGATAATGCTGCTCTAGTCATGTGGTTACTGAAGAAGGATGAGAGTAAAAGGAGGAAAGGTGTATCAGATTCTAGTCTCCTAGGAGGCATGATTGTAAAAAGCGTCCAAGATACAGGGGTGGTGGAAGCTGCAAGCTTAGTCTTGGAAACTACAAAGTTTAGTGTGGTAGTAATAGAAAAGGAGGCAAAAGAAAAGGCTAATCTCCAATTAAAATTGGAAACCATCTTAAAGGCTTACAATGAGCCCAAAGAAGGAGTAGCCAACAGAGACAGTATTATTGCAAGACTTCAGAGTCAGTTAAAAGGTCAGCACCATCTAGGTGAATCCTCTACTCTCATGATAGCCTCCTCCCCAGCAAGACCTCCACCTACCAGTACCATTATAGAATATCCCCCTTCTCCTATGCCTCTAGTTTCTAGTCAGCTGAAACTGTCCAACATGAGTTGGAAAAGTTGAAACAAGCTCAAACATTGTTTGCAAGCAAGTATGAAGAAAAGGTAAAAGCCACTATTTTGAAGTTTGTTGATTCAGTCAAGGCCTCTATTGTACACATTCTATGAAAAGGATCATGAATATTCTGATTGAATTAAGAGAGGATGAAACTGTAGATAGGAAATGTGGAAATCATCAAAGCAAATAGCAAATTGGACTAGCTCAATCACGAAAACTCAATTGCAATGACAAGAATCCTAAAAACACTCAATAGAGAAATGGAAATGAAACATTTAATTCAAATGCAAACCAACGCAAACGTGAATGTCTCCTCCATGATTCTCCATTGTCCTTCTTTCTCCTTAAAATAGCTTTGTTTTGTGGATCTCACCTTCAAGTGCATAAGTATAATGTGAAAGTAAGATTGACAAGAAGAGACGACAACATAAGGGTACTAGAAGCGTGATTGATTCGACCAGGGACCAGGGGCTTTGATTGAAGAGATTCATCCAATTTATAGACAAATTGGAGAAAAGACAAGATTAGCATGAATTTGATTCGAATGGAAATTTCAAATCAAGAATGACAAATATGACAAATTATGACAAATTGACACTTTCTATGCGAAATTGATTGATTGACAATTATGACAAATTGCTATGTCAAAATTGATTGATTGACAATTATGACAAATTATGACAAATTTGCTATGTCATTCCCATGAAATTAGGAGAAATAGGAGAAATTAGATGAATTAGAAATTAGGAGAAATTAGAAAATTGGAAAATTAGGTAAATTAATTAATAATTTTTCATTCATTAATTAATTCACAAAGAGAGGGGGAATTAGTTAGCCAATTAAATAAATATTTAATTGTGACAAGAAGACTTAGGATAAATAAACTATTTAACCTAGAGGGAGAAAGGGCAAACAAGGTTAAATGAATAAATCATGAAACCCTAGAAGACAAATTAGAAATGCAAGGATGACAATTAGGTCTTGATGTAAGATTGATTTGATGTCGATTCGATTTAATCATGATTCTGACTTGATAAAGGACCAATGTTGATAAGTGATTTGATTGATAAATGCACCAATTGATGAGGAACAATGACTAATTGATCCAAATTGACATGATTTGAGAAAGACGATGATCGATGACAAATCAATCACAAAATTGACAAGATTGACAAGGACTAGGATCGATGACAAAATAGATTGCAAAACGACAAGATTGAAAATGACCACGATCGATGGCAAATCGATCGCATGATGACAAGATTGAAAATGACAACGATCGATGACAAATCGATTGCATGATGACAAGATTGAAAATGACAACGAACGATGACAAATCGATCGCATGATGACAAGATTGAAAACAACAACAATCGATGACAAATCGATCGCATGATGACAAGATTGAAAACGACAATGATCGATGACAAATCGATCACAAGATGACAATATTGAAAAGAGGACAAAACCCCAATTAGGATTGATGATGTCCAAAATGATGAAAAATTAACACGCACATTAATGCGACAGGATAAGATCGATCAAAATCATGACTGAAGATTGTTATCGACAAGACCAAAATCGAAAGCGAGGCAAATGAAGAATGTGGAAGAAAGACTTGATGCTCACAAATGATAAAGACCAAGTGTGAATCATAGGAGAAATGTTAATGCGACACAAAAAACCCTAAAATAAGGCAATGCACAAATGTTAAAGTATGATTCCGCAAGCGTTGACCAGTTTTAGATGTCTACATTTTGCCCCTCTTTGAGACAATGTGATTTTAAGCGTTGTTTCAAAGAACAATAATGAAAATGCCCCAGATACTGACAATGACATATGCATGCCCCCTCGAGGAATTGGCCAGAAACATCTAGAAAAGAGGCCAATTGATCGATAAGAATGATAGAACATGATAGAAGCAAATAGACTGACAATCGGAGACCGGATGCATGAAGGACAAGAAATTAAAGACGCAAAAGACCGTGACCAACATAAGATGGAGAGGGTGCACGTCCATCTATGCACTGATAAAGATCTATAAATGAGACAAAGAGAGTGAAAATTGCTCATTTGCACTAGCCAAAGAAGAGAATTTGTTGCTCTCGAAAAGGACACTTGCAAAGAGATGGTGAACATTCCAATGGTAGATCACCTCGGGGAACATGTACACACCTACAGATGATCGGATGACGTGGGAGCAATGATATGTATCTCAAAAACCCATATTGTTAATTTTATGAATTTTGATCGCTTGCGGGACATTGCGGGGCCCACAGGGAATGCAGAAACTAACTTCTGTGCTTGTGTGAGCACATCCTGCACTTGTGTAGGGTATCCTGCACTTGTGTAGGGTACACAGGTGCAGGTTGTTGCTACATAGGCGCAGGACTTAGCACACAGGCGCAGTTGTGCATTGGGAACCCTAATTTGGCCAAAAATAGCATGTGAATGATCCGAAAAGGGGGGATAAGAATAGGATAGGTCAAAATAGATGAGAAACACCCTGATTTGGACATGAAACAAGTAAATGCATCCTGTAGAAGCAAACCCTAAAACTGACAAAATGTGCCCCAATTATGATGTAGAGTCGACAGTATCCATTGATCACACGAGAGAACCGACCAGACTGCTTCATGTTACGACATAGACTCAGGAGGACAGACAGAGATACATTAGCAGGACTTGGAATATACTATATCACATTCATGCCCGAGATTAGGGCAAACACAGGACTACTCACCGCATTGGCAGAGTGATGGCATTCAGAGACCTCCTCATTCCATCTAGAGACTAGAGAGGCAACTATGACACTAGAGGATGTATGGCGTATCCTCCGCATTTTGATTCATGGAGAGATGATAGAGTATGACCTAGTGATAGGGAGAGATGCTTTGTGCAGATTATTTGAGTGCGATGCAGATGACCTGGATATCATAGAGAGGGAGATTGGCTGGGAGACCATGGCATCAGAGTATGATCGATGAAATGTGGTTATAGCATGCCTATTAGTAGGAGATAGATGAGGACATGGATTCCCTATTGGATGGGGATGAGTGCTAGAGCGGATGGCGACAGAGGGGATGGTGTACGCATGGGGACCATGTGTGCTTGCTATGCTATATTTTCAGTTGCATCAGATAGCATATCAGGGAGTGCAGACTTTGAGCTATGGGGTCACACTGCTATAGGTATGGGCATTTGAGCACATAGCCATATGTCGACCGATCACAGAGAGATAGGTATTACCACACTGACCATATGTGTATTGCTATGGGGGAGCACAGAGATAGGGTCTGTTTGGATACATACTGTATTGGCGACATGAGCTAGACAGACTGAGAGAGTTCACATGGAGGCCATATCTTGATTGCCCTGGATGGTCAAATGATAGTGATGAGCTATCGTATTGCAGATAGGAGAGATACTTGATTGGGTGACCAGTGAATCACCAGACAGTGATTGAGATGTAGCTACCGGAGAGAGTCAGACGACAGTTTGGAGAGAGGCGGGATGTACCCAGAGGGACTGCACACTTTGCCTGATCTCACAGAGAGACGAGTCAGTGGGGGAGAATGATTCAGCCACACATAGCATATGCTGACTTCACATAGCTATAGTAGAGATAGTGGGATTGGAGATCAGATGTGGTGGACATCGGAATGACAGAGGAGTATGAGCGATGGTTTGCACGATGACGGCCAGTGCCATTGACAAATCCTGATATTCCAGTACCTAGGAGACAGGAGGATTTCCCACTCGCTAGAGAGGAGGAGGGAGATGATGAGGATAGAGAGGAGGATGAGGATGGAGAGGATGAGGGGGATGACAAGGATGGAGATGATGAGGATGATGACTATGAGCCAGATTCAGCCATTCAGGAATCATTGCAGGATATACCCATAGAGCCGAAGACAGCTAGGATAGAGGAGATGGAGATGTACAGGGCTACCATAGCGAGTCAGCATGATCATATTGCGACATTAGAGAGATAGAATTCTATCTTGAGGATAGAGCATGAGTAGTTTAGAGCAGAGATAGCCAGATTGATAGCAGCTCGAGCTATAGCAATAGCTCAGGCACAGCAAGAAGAACAGAGAGTCACTGAGTATATTGGGTTGATTAGGGATGCCAGTGCACGTGAGATGGCACAGATGTTGGTAGAGATCGGAGAGGAGATATGCCATTGGAGGACACTATATGAGAGTGCAGTTCCACCAGAGCAGAGAGCATCATCATATCGGGCACAATCAAGGACAGAGAGCAGGCTACGCTCTCGGAGGTCAGTGAGCAGCATGGGGGTGAGTGGACCTATGAGACAACCATAGCCAGGACTTGGGGCAGGAGGGACATCATCCTTGAGACATGGCAGAGATGAGGAGGATAGAGGGAGCACCCAGTGACAAAGGCACATGCTCCGTATGATAGAGACATATGTAGTTTGATTTTATGTATTCAGCCTGCGGGCCATACTTAGGACAGACAGTCCAATTTTGTACTCCGATATTATTTTGATATATGAAATGCATCGATATGATGGGATGCAATGTGTTATGACTTATAGTTGTTTTCCATGTATGGATGACTCATGCACTGTTTATTGTGGAACATGTATGGATATATTTTTTATGTGTTTTTTTTAATGCATTTATAATATGAAATGGATAAAAATGCTTGATGTGATGCTTGATGTAATGCAAATGTACTAACTAATGAATGCAGGATGCAGCATATGTGTTTGGGGAAATCAGAGCAATAGACTGAATTGACTATCCAAACTGACAGAAGAAATGTTAGTAAGAAGAAATGAGACAGAGGACAGTTAGAGACAAAGAAAAAACTTGCTTTCAGTAATGCACTTTGTAGGTGAGAACCTTTATTTAATGTAGCAAAATGGATGCAGAGCATCATGGCATTGAAGGCCAGAGCTGAAATGCAACCCTTTTTGCAAAAGACAGACACTTCGCACAAAAGGAATGAGTGAGGTATCCTAGGGTGCATTCATCAAGGGTTGAGGTATGTGCGGCGTTCACAAAGCGAACGTACTTATCACAGACACCCAATGATATAGTTGCCCCAGTTTGTGACAAACATTCCACAAACAGCAATCACAACAAAAAAGAAAGGGACCATGAACCATCTCGGTCACTCTAAATCACTCAGTGACATCATCAAGCAACATAGGAACATGATCAAAGATAAATCAATAAATGATAAGACTCACTAATTCCAACAAGTCAAACAAACATCTTGATCTTCATTGTCAAAAGTTGAAAGTGTTGATAGGACAATCATGCTGTCTAGTTTCAGGACATGTGGTACCCCGTCTAAGACAGGACACAGTCTGGTTTCGAGTATACCACACCCTGTATAAGACCCATGATAGTAGTGAGAAGGTTAAATGATTTTGATGGTGATTGATAGGACAATTTTGATCAGTTTGAATGTCTGGTTTGATTGAAAAAGTTCATCTATGAATTGCGTGATTTCATTAAAGCACAATGTGTGATTGTGAGTCGTTGGAGGGATGCATAGCAATCTGTCCTATACACCAAGAGGATATATTTTTTCCAAAATGCTTGTTTTTAGATTTTAATGTTTTGAAAAAAAATTTGTTCATTTTTTCAGGACTTTATTTGACTTTTTAGGGATTTATTTCAGGACTTTATTTGATTTTTAGGGATTATTTCAGGACATTTATTTGATTTTTTATGATTTTTTTAGGACATTTTTCAATTTTTTATGATTTTTTCAGGACATTTTTCGATTTTTTGTGATTTTTTTCAAGACATTTTTTAGTTTTTTTGGATTTATTTCAGGACATTTTTCAATTTTTTTGGATTATTTCAGGACATTTTTCAGTTTTTTTTTGGATTTATTTCAGGACATTTTTCAATTTTTAATGATTTTGCCCCTAGTGTCTAGCAAGGCAAGGAATATGATAGGTGAATAAATAGGCTAGCTGAAATGATGGTGGATAGAGGGAAGACAAAGGCCTTTTATTATGGAGACAATATGGATGCAATTTTCAAGGGCTATTGCGTGATGGGACAAGAGACTGGATATGACAATGTAATGCAGGAGCATGGCATGAGGGACATGTCAAGAGGTGTTTGAAACCATGTTTAAATTTTGCGTCCTTATGTCAGATCAAGATCAAGGAATGAAAAAGAGTGTATGGATAGTGATAAGATATGGATAGGATAAGCAAGACCAAGAATGGATAAGGAACATGGACTGAAGGTCGGGGTAGGATAAGGGATAGTGACAAAAAGTTGCAATAAGACAGGGAATATGGATGAAAGGTTGTAATAAGAAAATGGATGAAGACCAAAATCTATGATGGACTAAAAGCTGCAAACAAGATGCATGATGCTCATGATGATCTTCAGCCTTGTCAAGATCAAAGGTGTAAAGGGAAACTGGACATGAGGGACAATAGGATATGAAGGGTAATGACAGGGGTTCGATAGGATAATGAAGGGCAATAGGATATGAAGGAGGAAACCTGCCCCCAAGTGTGGTGTGCAAGAAGTTCATAAATTACACATGATGCCTATTTGCTAGGTTTTCATCATGATACTTGCCCAAGGTGCCTATTTGCCAGGTTTTCACCAGTTGATGAATTATTTTTTCTTTACTTTTTTTTTCTTTTTCTTTTTCTTTTTTTCTCACTTTTTTTTTTTTGTATTTTGACTTTTTCAATAGAAGATGGACACATGATAGGGGATGGAAGAAGGACTCAAGCATATTATTGTTTGGATAGTAGCCTTGAAAAAAATGGACCATGACCTTTAAAAGTATGGTCAAAGACATTGGTAGGATAAGGACATGGAAAATAATATGAAACTAAGGCAAGGATTTATGTAAACGATTGGACCAGAGAAATGGAAGGATGGAAAATATGCATTGGATAATGGATAGGGTATTGGAAGAACTATTCTTGAGTGGATAGAAATTTTGGCAAGATCGACATTGGCACACATCTTGAGGGGTGATGGACTGATGGAGGAAAGACGTATTTTGGATATTGAGATTTTGATGAAGGAAAGGCTATGGATTTTGGGACATAAGGGCCCAAAATGGAGAAGAAGGTGATGGAGGAACAAATTTGAGAGGGTTGGATGGAGGAATAGCAACTTTGGATGCCAAGTTGGATGTTTCTTTAGGATTTTGTGCTTCAAGGAGCCGCTTAGGGATCCACATGGTTTTTGATTTTTCATGCTTTTGTGGTTCCTTGGAGTGCATTGCTTGCACAAGGGATTTAGGAACCCATATATATTTTGACTTTTCTTTATTTTGCTCAGTGGGCCTTTGTGGCCTTTTGGATATTTATTTTTCTTTATATATCATATTGTTCTTTTCTTTGACATGCCGATTATATTGGACATGTTGATCCTTGAATACATGTGGATTTCTAGACTTATGACTTTTATACTTGGCATTCAAATTGCTTGGAGGTGGAAAGGAATGCACAGATGGATATGAATGAAATGGACTTCTTTTGGATGGATGAAATTTACTCAAGGATGTATGCCTTTGCTGACCTTGCATAGAGAACAAAGGAATATAAGGACCTAAGATGGATGGAAGGTATGATGGGAAGGTGTATGTTTTGATTTTGAAGGAGGGATACCAACGTCTTGAGAGTGAGTTGTGTAGACATGACCCTTAAGATCTTCTTTGATATGGAGGAATTCTTTCTCATGAATGTCTACCCCTTTGCCTTTATGAATATCTTGACTTGTAGGATACTCTTTTCTTTGGGAAGAAGACGCGAGTCCATTATGAGGTGGATATGATATGAGAGAAATAATGAGATCTTGAAGTGGATCGGATTGAACCAAAGTGGAAGAACCCATTATGCATGTCGAGGGTTCATGAACATCTTGCACTGACATGTTAGAATCATGAGGGGGATTAGGCTCATGAGGGGGACTAGGATTGTGTAGTGGACATGGTTCAATGACAGGCTCTTCAAGAGATGGAATGGGAGAAATAATGGGATCATCAAAAGAAATGTGATCTTGGAGTGTATATGGAGCATTAAGACAAGGAGATGGAGGAACAAAAGGATCTTGTGGAGGATTTAAAGGAATAATTTGATCTTGACAAGGAGGAAGATCATTGGAATCCTCTTTAAAGGTGCTTTGCTCTTGACTTTTAATGGGATCATCGGAAAGGATGGAAGGGATATCTGGAATGTCAATGGGATTTGAAAGGATATTGTGTTCTTGGATAGAATGGACAGGAATAATGGAATCATTGTGAGTGTCTGGGGAAATGGGATCCTGGTCAAAAATTGGATGGGATGATAAGGTTTCAGGATCTTGATCTTCATCTATTTCAAGACACGTTTCTTCATGTTCTAAATTATCCTCTTGACATGGGGTTGGACTTTGATATGCATGGGGGATTCTGACAAGGGATTAATGTTTTGACATGAAGGAAATGCACTTTGAACATTTGTGATGGATTCTGGCAAGGAATCAATGCTTGAACATGAGGAAGAGGGACTTCGAATGGGGTCCTCTAAAATAGGTAATGGCAATAAAGTGCATGGTGGCATTCGGTCTTGCATTTCTGAAACATGACAAGGATGTGCATCATGAACTGGATTATCTTGGCAATCAATTATGGATATCTCTTGGATAATTGCATCCTTGGGTGTATTGTTTGATGAGGACAATATGGAAGGTTCTTGTGAAACTTCTAAAGGTGTAGGGATAGATGCCACTAGAGAGTCAATTTGTTTGTGGGGGGATGAGGTATTGCTAGACATAATTGTATTATCTTGATCTTCCTCAAAGAACTCACTTGGTAATTTCCTTAAGAGCATTGCAATAAAGCCACCTTTCCTTCGAGGTTTTGACATAGTTGTATCTGGAATTTGAACTTGTTTGGCAAGGAGTTGGTTCTGATCTGATGTCATGTTTTGATTTTGAACTAGATGTTGATCAAATTGGTTTGACATGTTCAAAATTTGGCTTGGTGTATGTTGCAATTTTTGTATGTGAATTTTTGGTTGTGGTTGTTGACATTGATATGTTGATTGAACTTGTTGATATTCCACCATTGGTTGAACTATTTGTGGACATTGTATAATTGGTTGGACATATTGTTGAAATTGGACCATTGGTTGTATTGGTTGTATATGTTGGACAATTGGTTGAAAATCTGATTGATAGTAAACACCTTCTTGTTCTTGTTGTGGAGGCACATAATGTTGAAATTGATGTTGTCTCTTTTCTTGAAATTGTTTCATCATCTCTATTTGGGAGATGAGAGCTAGTATGTCTGATCATTCAAGAAGAGATCTTACATCAATTGGCTCAATCTTTGGATTTTGACCTGGAAATTTTTGAAACATTTTGGACATTTGTGATCTATTCTTCTCAATGTTTTTCACTCTTTGTTCCAAAATCTCATTTTCTTGAGCTAGTTTCTCCTCTAGTTTTTGTATTTGGACATTTAAATCATCATGATAAGTTTGATCCAAGTTATGAGACATGTAGAGATTGGATTGACATGATTGATTGCTTAATTGTGATGACATGGCTTCGTAAGAAGGTTGAGATCTCATTTCAACAAACATGTCACTATGCAATGCAACTAATGGGATTGACAAATGCAACCTAAAAGGATGACAATGCAACTTAATGTTTTTGTTGTTTTTCAAGATTATGACAAACTCATGAATGCAATTCTAAAAATGAGACCCTTAGGAAATTGAAATGATGTGTAGACCTCAAAGGGCAAAAGGACCAAGTGACAATAGGACAAATTGACAATGTCTCACCTATATGCTTGGATACTAAGCTAGGTTTTGACCAAATGACATTGATGACAAAAAGACAAAATTTTGATAAGGTCTAGACTTCCTAACAATAACTTAGGGTTTATCAAAGATTTGCATTACTCAAGTATGACAAAACCTAGTTTTGACACAATATGCAAAGGGACAATTACTATGCAAATGACCCTAATATGATATGATAATACCTAAGCTTAATGAAGAGACCTAGGGTATGCAAATGTGACCTAATGTTATGAGGACAAGGATGCAAATGCAAATGTATGACAATGTCAACCTAAGGCAAAACCTAAGGTTGAATTATGAAATGGTATTGCTCTAATGCAAGAGGACACATGCAAATGGATGACCCTTATTGATATGCAAAGGAGTATGACCTAGGTGAAACCTAACCTTGGTAGTTGACAATGAATTTGCAAAATGCAAACCTAGGATGAACCTAAATCTAAGTGACATGAATGTTGAGACAAGATTTTGAAAAATGTTTGACAACCATGTTTGAAGGTGTTTTGAACTTTCTTGAATGAAATAATCTTGTGTTTAACCTTGTTTTGAATTAATTTGTCTTGTTTTTGAAATGAGACACAACTCAACTTTTGACAAGCAAAGAAGATGAGATACTTCAACTTAGACTCAAAACAATCATGCTCATTCACACATTTCTTATGGATGGCAAGGGCAGTAGGTACTTGAGAGGTAGACTCGTTATGAGATTCAAGGAGAATACATAGATGCTTGACCCCACGGGCTCCCCTCCACGGCACTCACTTCTCAGGGCAGCCAAGCATCAGTCCCCATGGAAATCTCCCCATGGCGAACTTAGTGTCTCTTCCAAGTATCCGAACTTGTCCTTCTCAAGCAACTAGAAGGATTTTTGGCCTCTAAATACAAGGTGTTTAGTAAGGATTTATGTTAAGCACTACTCCTTGGTGTCATGCAAGCATGATTGAGACATTAAGCCCACCGAGATACCAAACAAATGTAGTCGCGTAAGCACAATTTAGACTGTGAGGCCCTACTTAGATGTTGATATGAGAAAGAGTCCAAGGGTCATCACTTCCCAAGTAACTACAATTCCCACGTAACCCTTCCTTCAAAGCTTTCGCCCATCAGGTATTTATTTATAGTGAGTTAGAATGCCAAGGTATTCTAGCTGTACTCACTTTGGGTTGTTCCCTTCTCATGATTGTCACTTGCTTGCAAAAGAAAGCAAATGGTGGGGAAGGCAGGCCCTCTAAAGGTAACAAACAATCTGAGCCATGAGAATGGTATCGAAGATCTGGATTTCTAATCACCCTAAGAAGGATGAGAGAATACTCTCCTACTCCAATGTCAAACTCAACAATCAAAGCAAACACACATTCATTCCATCCTACTTAGCAATCATACTAGGTGCCTAATTATGAACTACAAACACCAAGTTTAGTTGGAGTATAAGGCAACCTGCAAAACCACCAAGTCAGAAGTTTGATTTATTTGATCTTTGACTAGCGAACCTGCATAAAATTCGTTAGTAGTTTCATCTTTGTCTTTGCCATGCATAATGCCAAGGTGCTGCACAAAGAATCAGTACCAAAAGACCAAAAAGCAGAAACAGAATGCAAAACAAAACAATTTGAAAGTAAAAACAATGCCTTTTACCTCTGTTTCTAGCCTTACACAGGTGCAGATTACAGTGACACAGGCATAGAATGCAGTAACACAGGCGCAGATCCCTTTGACATAGGTGCAGAAGTCATTGACATAGGCACAAAATGCTTGACACAGGTGTAGAAGTTCTCAGAAAGCCCTGCATTACCCTATTTCTTGGGTTTTTCACCTACAAATCAACTCAAAAGCATGGTTAGGGGGTTAGTTCACGTCGGGTTCACCAATTAATGTAGATAGGAAATGTGGAAATCATCAAAGCAAATAGCAAATTGGACTAGCTCAATAACAAAAACTCAATTGCAATGACAAGAATCCTAAAAACACTCAATAGAGAAATGGAAATGAAACATTCAATTCAAAGGCAAACCAACGCAAACGTGAATGTCTCCTCCATGATTCTCCATTGTCCTTCTTTCACCTTCAAATAGCTTTGTTTTGTGGATCTCACCTTCAAGTGCATAAGTATAATTTGAAAGTAAGATTGACAAGACGAGATGATAGCATAAGGGTACTACAAGCGTGATTGATTTGACCAGGGACCAGGGGCTTTGATTGAAGAAATTCATCCAATTTATAGACAAATTGGAGAAAAGACAAGATTAGCATGAATTTGATTGAATGGAAATTTCAAATCAAGAATGACAAATATGACAAATTATGACAAATTGACACTTTCTATGCGAAATTGATTGATTGACAATTATGACAAATTGCTATGTCAAAATTGATTGATTGACAATTATGACAAATTATGACAAATTTGCTATGTCATTCCCATGAAATTTGGAGAAATAGGAGAAATTAGATGAATTAGAAATTAGGAGAAATTAGAAAATTGGAAAATTAGGTAAATTAATTAATAATTTTTCATTCATTAATTAATTCACAAAGAGAGGGGGAATTAGTTAGCCAATTAAATAAATATTTAATTGTGACAAGAAGAATTAGGATAAATAAACTATTTAACCTAGAGGGAGAAAGGACAAACAAGGTTAAATGAATAAATCCTGAAACCCTAGAAGATAAATTAGAAATGCAAGGACGACAATTAGGTCTTGATGTAAGATTGATTTGATGTCGATTCGATTTAATCATGATTCTGACTTGATAAAGGACCAATGTTGATAAGTGATTTGATTGATAAATGAACCAATTGACAAGGAACAATGACTAATTGATCCAAATTGACATGATTTGAGAAAGACGACGATCGATGACAAATCAATCGCAAAATTGACAAGATTGACAAGGACAAGGATCAATGACAAAATAGATTGCAAAACGACAAGATTGAAAATGACCATGATCGATGGCAAATCGATCGCATGATGACAAGATTGAAAATGACAACGATCAATGACAAATCGATCGCATGATGACAAAATTGAAAACAACAACGATCGATGACAAATCGATCACATGATGACAAGATTGAAAACGACAATGATCGATGACAAATCGATCACATGATGACAAGATTGAAAATGAAAATGATCGATGACAAATCGATCGCAAGATGACAAGATTGAAAAGAGGAAAAAACCCCAATTAGGATTGATGATGTCCAAAATGATGACAAATTAACACGCACATTGATGCGACAGGATAAGATCGATCAAAATCATGACTGAAGATTGTTATCGACAAGACCAAAATTGAAAGTGAGGCAAATGAAGAATGTGGAAGAAAGACTCGATGCTCACAAATGATAAAGACCAAGTGCAAATCATAGGAGAAATGTTAATGCAACGCAAAAAACCCTAAAATAAGGTAATGCGCAAATGTTAAAGTATGATTCCACAAGCGTTGACCAGTTTTAGAAGTCTACAGAAACCACCTTAGAACCAATTCTTAATAAGTGGATGCCTAGAGGTAAGGAGTTAGAGCTCATGTGTTCATCCCATGCAGATGGAGAGGCCAATGACAATATTAGGTCCACTAGTTAGTTTATAAAAGAAATGAATATATTCTTAGAGGAAAGGGCAAGTGTAAAAAGAAAAGCCCAACTATATAGAAAAGAATATTCAGATCACAAATTTGAATTGTTTCCAGGGGGTTTTGTTGGTCCAATTTAGTTGAAAGAGAAGGCATGGCTAGAAGAGCTAGACCACAAATTGTCCCAAAGGGTTAATGAAATCATTAACACTGATGACACATCCTTATTTGTCCAAACAATTGAAGAGGTTGAAAAGGTGAAATCACATTATGGTTTCATAGAAACAGAAATTGGGCAGTTAAAGGTCACTTGGAAAAGGCTAGAAGGGATGAAACAAAAAATTATTATCTTTTCTTGGCCAACTGATGACGTGTTCCAGGAGTGGAAGGAAAAATATGTTGGACAAAAAGAAGATACTCCAGAGCAGATAGAAAAGATTGCAACAGAACAACAAACAAAAGAGGTTGTTGATATTGAAAAAGACTTGTAACTGTTTCTTGGAGAGTATCGCATTTTGAACAAACCTTTCTAGGAATGTCTGAAGCTTGTATGCATCCATAATGTTATAAATGGATACCAGGACTAGTGAAAGAGATCATCACAAGAATTTTGTAAGGAAACTTTGGCAAAATATATTTAGGTTTCTTTTTTCTGGTTTCATGGAGATGAATTTGGATGATGTAATATTTTCAAGAATGAATATAAATATATAAATCAAAGTTTCAGGCCTAAAATTTCTTTGTCTTCTAGTGTGCATTCTACTGTTTGTTGGTTTCATTTGGATAACCTAGGGTTGTTCGAATGAGCATGGATTGTAAGGCGATCTTATAGACATTATTTCTAGCTTTTCTCTTTAGGAGAGGGATTAATTGTGCAAGGAATATTTCTGTCAGCAAATCTATTGTCCATTGCCATGAATCTGATGAATTATTTTAGTTAAATGGGAAAGTATCTATGTATATGTTAGGCATGTATGAGGTTCATGAAAGTTGAGATGATGAGGCATATCATAATGTTCAATTGTTGGAATTATTGCTTAATTTAGGTGACTCTGTGGCCTGGATAAGGCACTGGTACTTGTGGGATTTTTTTTAATTTTCTTGAAGATCAATACTGAAGAAGTATATAAGTTTTTATTCAAATATTTCAGTTTATGTTGAGGTGATGAAATCCACTGGTTTTTGACACTGGTTTACTGTGGATCTTGTTTAAAAGTGTGAAAGTATTCACAAAAGGTATACCTACCTGAACTTTGGATAAGTTCAAAGTGTAGAAGGTTCTCAAAACCTTGTTATATGTTACTCTAGGATTCTTTTTTCCTTGATATCTTCATATGCAGATAGAGTTATTCATTTTCTTACAGGGGGATAAGAGGGAAATCAAAATTTAAGACTAACAAAAGTGGCGACTCTGCTAGGGAGAGTCATAGTGTGTATCTATGTTGCAGATTGGTGCCTGAATTAGCTCAGAAGTTGTTTGGATATCTGTGTTGTGGAAAATTGCCTGATCTCTGATTTGTGTTATCTATCTCTTTGAAAATATTCGTGATTTTTGTTTTAAAAAATTGGCAAGTTTTTTGTTTAAAGCTTGTTTTCTTATTTCCCATAGTCTTTGTGGGTGGCGACTCTGACAAGTATAACCAATCCTTTTAAATAAGTGAAATTATTTTAAGAAAACAAGCATAATGCAGAGAGGAAGGAACACCAGGTCTTTCATGAAGAAGCATCCTCATGAGACATTGCAAGAGGGACTACCTGAACAGTCACAGAGAGGCCAGAAAAGATTAGTTGTACATGAGCCATCTAATGCTGCTTGGGTACAGAAGAGCATTAATACAAGTAAGTCATCTGAGAGACCCGTCTATGCAAATTCAAATTCTTCTTCCCGCAAATGTGAGCATGATATTTTAGGTTTCCATTCTGGTTTGTTTGGGAATATTGAAGATGTCTAGGTTTCAAATCAGGGGATCTCCCATGCTAGTTTTTCTAGGAAAGACAGAAGTAGTTCAAACATTAAGAGAGATTTTGTACCTAGGACAATTGATGGAAACATCAGTTTAATTGATATTGACCAAGTCAATATGTCAGACTCTGAAGAAATCTTCCCTGATGAAGATAAGGCATCCCAAGAAATTGAAGTCCTGAATAGAAGAGTCCATCATTTAATTTCCTTAAGAACACAAAAGGAAGAAGATAAAGAGAGAGAGGTAAAAGAAAAATTGATGGAGAGAGACAGGCTTCTAAGACAAATTGCTGACCTTGAGCTATTTACCCAAGAAAAAGCCAAGAGTGAGGATGAAGGTCCACTGATCAGAGAAATCTTAGTTCCCAAGACCAAACCTACATATAAGTCAGTAGTGCAACCAAGTAGGGAAGTCCTTAGTGACCCACAACCTGTTAGAAATAAAGTTGACAAAGGAAAGCAGAAATGCATGGAAGGTGGGTCTGGATCTAAGACTACATCAAAATTCGCACACATGTTATCTGCACATGAAAGAGAGATGGAAAGGATGAGGAAAGAGAAAGAAGATTTGCAAATGGAGCTAGAGAAAGCTGAATTAGAAGCAGCCAATCAAGAAGTTAAAAGAAAGATTAGCTATCTGAAGGCTCCTCCTATCATGTTTCCCTCAGTAGACCTAAATAAACCTGTTCCTCACCAAACTTCACTCCCTCTAGTTAAAATTCAGCCAACCTTGCCTATTAGCACTTCCATAGCCAATCAAGCCCCTGTTACTAACCAAAGTAACCAGATCTCTCTGACTCAAAGCCCCAATGTAAGAATGAACATGGGAAATAACTTTGTTGCTAACCAATTCCAGAGAAGACCTATTAATATATAACTTTATAGGCAGCTCTTTTTTGATGGAATCCCAGCGTACCCTAACCATGTTTCTATAGAATTGAGGGATAGACTTCACAAATTTGCTGGGAATAATGCAATCAATGCGGAAGAACACTTGAAATCTTTTGGTGACTTAATAAATGTTTATGAAATTGTAGATGAAGATGTCATCATGAAATTGTTTGTGCAGTCTTTAGTAGATGATGCAAGGGACTGGTATAGAGGTCTCCCTGTGAATAGCATTGGGTCCTAGGAAGATTTTAAAATTTGCTTTCAAGAACAGTATGGTGACAAGACAAATGTGAGCTTCATGCTCAATGAGTTCAACAATATCAAAAAGTCTAACAATGAAATTGTCACAGATTTTAATGCCAGATTTCATAAAGCAATGCATAGGCTATATTAGGTAATGAGGTTAGATGATAATATGTGCCTGAATACTTATTACAATGCCTTTGATTCGAAAATGACCTATATTCTGAGGGATAAAAATCCGCATAGTTTGAGAGATGCATTTAGAATTTCCATCAATGTGAAGAGTAATAGGAAAGCATCTAGGAAAGTAGGGAGAAGAACTGATGGAAGGCTGTGGCAAGAACCAAAACAATAACCTAATAAAATTGCTAAAGAAGAAGACAAAATAGAGAAATTAGTGACTGCTATGAAGGATCTTACTACCAAGGTGAGTAAAAATGATAAGCCTCATTACAATTGGCAATACAGGCCTCTTAGGTTGCATGACATGCCTTACAACACTACTTGGAAGGATGGCAAGACTCAAAATGAGAAGCCAAAGAATACTCAGAACCAAGATACCCCAGATCCTTTAAAAGGAGGAAATGTTCATAATATGGAGAATACTCCTTGGTGCATGTCTTGTGATGGACCACATTCTCCTCATCAATGTGTTGTAGCTCAAGCCCTTGAAGAATCCATGAGACAAGAGGCTGAGCCTAACATAAATATGTTTGAAACTATCATAGAAAGTGATGATAAGTCATTACAAAGTGAACTTAGTGAATGTGATGTGCTGAATAGTAAAAGGTCTTGCCAAGGATAATTAACACTTGATTGGTATCCCACTTTGAATGTGGTAACAATTGAAGATGAAGAAGTTTATCTCAGAAGGCCTAGTGACGAAGAAGTAAGAAATCTCACTAAATCTGCCATAGCCAAAGCCAAGCACAATTACAATTTGAGAAGTACTGAGAAGGATGGGGATCAAGGTGAACCTGGCTCAATGTTTATAAAAGAAGTATCCCAGAAGAAAGAAGCAAGTAATACCACCTTGCCTCAAGATGGTCAAGAAAAGAAGAACCAAGTTAAAGATGTAGCCAAGGGTATGGATGATAAAGCTATTAGTGATATGCAAGGAAATGCCACAATGAAGAAGGCAAGTCAGCCTAAGACAAAGAAAGTTAAGACTAATACTGAGTTGATTAATAATTCCACATTTGATATGACTTAGGCTCTTACCCAGATGAAGGTCACTATCCCATTGATAGAATTATTGAAAATAAAGGAACATAGAGAAGCTTCTTTATCTTTATTTTCTAAAATATCTGACAGTAACATAGCTTTACCTTCTAGTTCAACTAAGGATGAAAAGGATCAAGAGCTATAGACCCCAGAGGTATATGTTGGAATGAATATTATACAAGAACCCTCACAGGTTGATCCTTTCTATGTTACTTTGTTAGTAAATAATCAGTTAATTAAAAACTGTATGATAGACTCTGGTGCAGTTGCAAATGTAATGCCTTATGGTGTCATGAAAGAATTAGGATTGTCAGTGAGTATAGTGTATGGGAAATGTTATGCTATGGATAATAGAGAAGTGCCAGTGATAGGTACAATGAAAGATGTTGAAGTAAAAATAGCAACATTCCCTGAAGCAACATACACGATGGATGTCATTATAACTGACACCAAACCTCATTATGGCATGTTGTTATCTAGACAGTGGGCTGCATCAGTGGGTGGAAATGTTCAATTGGATCTGTCATATGCTACTATCCCAATTAATGGAAACCAAGTCAAATTGTATAGAGAACCACGTGTCCCTAGGTTAATTGAGAAAGTAGACCCTAGTATGCTCAACTGTCTGATTGATGTGGATCTTGACAATGTTAGATTACAACCAATTTTACCTCAATTGAAGAATACTCGCTCTATTGTGATTGAATTGGAATCTCAACAACATGGTTTGTGGCACATGTATTTTGATGGAGCTTTCTCTAAAGAAGGATCTGGAGCAGGAGTTCTTTTTGTGTCCCCTTTAGGTATAACCTTCAAATATTCCTTTCTGTTAGCCTTTCAGTGTACAAATAACACTAATGAATAAGAAGCCTTGTTATTGGGACTTGAAGTTGCAAAAAGGCATGGCATTCAGTTGCTAAAAGTGTTAGGAGACTCAGAATTGGTTGTTTCTGAAGTTAGAGCTAAGCATGCATCTAAGAATGATAGTTTGAAAAGATACAAGCATGCAGTATGGGATGTGATTGAGCATTTTAGTGCATTCTCTATAAATTAGATAGAAAGATCTAAGAATATCATGGCTGATTTCTTAGCAAATATGGCATTAAAAAATGATGATGCAACACTAATCAGTATATCCACAGTTGAGATAAAAGCTAGGCCTGCCATTCCTGACAATGTATATAATTGGAAAGTGTTTGTTGATGATGAAGATATTCTCAGGTTTATACAATGCATTGATGACTATGATGGACAAAAAATTGATTGCAATGCCTTGGTGGAAGTGGTTGAAAGTAGAGAAACTGTGTTTGGAAAAGACCTAGTTCAGTTAGAAACTAATGAAATACCTAAAGGGTTGGTGGAACTAGAAGGTATGTTCAGTTACAGTGATAGTCATCTACACCAGCAATCAACCACTAAGTTAGATGAACTAGAGGAAGTAAACTTGGGGACAGAATCATCCCCTAAGTTGGTGTATATTGGAAAAAATTTGCCTCCTCATGTCTGAATAAATCTTATTAATTTATTAAAGAAGTATAAGCATGTCTTTGCTTGGTCTTATGAAGATCTGAAGGCGTGTAGACAGGATCTATTTCAGCATGAAGTCCCTTTGCTTCTAGATGCTAAGCCTTTTAGACAAAAACAAAGACCTATCAACCCCCTATTAGAATCTAAAATGCAGCAAGAATTGACCAAGTTAAGGGAAGGGGGAGTTATTAAGCCTATAAGGCATTCATCATGGGTCTCAAATTTGGTCCCGGTTAGAAAGAAGAATGGGGACATAAGACTCTGTGTTGATTTTAGGAACCTAAATGTTGCTTCCTTGAAAGATAATTACTCTTCTCCTAATATGGAGGCGATGTTGCAAAGAGTAACTAGTTGTGACCTATTGTATATGATGGATGGGTTCTCAAGGTATAACCAGGTGTTAGTAAAAGAATCTGAACAATTCAAAACTGCTTTCACCACCCCTTGGGGAATATATGTGTATGTCAGAATGCCTTTTGGTTTGAAAAATGTTGGAGCTACTTTTTAAAGGGCAATGGATGTAGCTTTCAAGGAATTCATCAATATTATCATGGTAGTATATCAAGATGATTTGACATGCTTCTCCAAAAGGGTGGATGACCACTATGGACACTTAGAATAGGTTTTCAATAAAGCTCTGGAATTTGGAGTATCCCTAAATCTTAAAAAGTGCCATATTGTTGTTACTGAAGGGAAGCTGCTAGGGCATATTGTCTCTAAAGAAGGGGTAAGAATAGACCTGAAAGAATTGAGGCTATAAACAATGTGCCTGAGCTGAAGAATTTTAAAGGTATCCAATCCTTCTTGGGCAAAGTAAATTTTGTTAGAAGATTTATTGCAAATTTTGTAGAGATAGTCAAGCCCATTGTTAAACTGCTTAAAAGGGATACAAAGTTCTGCTGGGATCAAGAAGCTTCAAAGGCTTTTGATGAAATCAAAAGGGCTATTCATGAGGCACCAGTGTTGAAGTCCCCTAACTATAGTAATCCTTTCTCTTTGTTTTCTTTTGCTTCATATCACACAATGGCTGTAGTTCTTTTACAAAAGGATAATGAAGGATATGAACATCCTATAGCTTTTTATAGCAAATCTTTATAGGCTACAGAGTTAAAGTATGAAATTATGGAGAAGAAAGCATATGCTTTGGTCAAGGTGGTTAAATCTTTTAGGTCATATCTTGTAAATGCATGAGTAATTGCTTATGTCCCACATGCGGCTGTCAAAGATATTCTATCCCAGTCTGAGGTCATAAGTAAAAGATGCAGATGGATAACCAGAATCAAGGAATTTGATTTAGAAATTAAGATCACTAAATTGGTGAGAGGTTTAGGCCTTGCTAAGCTTATGGTTGAATCAAACCTTCTTGATGTTGAAGTTGAGAACATCCTGGTCACCAGGTCACCGGTATTGAGGCACAACCCTGGTACTCAGATATAGTACATTTTTTAAGAGATGCAACATTTTCAGAAGGAATGACACATAACCAGAGAAGAACTTTGAAGTTGAAGTCACAGAAATATGTCCTCATTCAGGGTGATCTGTTTTGGTGGAATAGAGATGGGGCATTGCTAATGTGTTTAGATAAATCCCAGGCTAAAAGAGTGTTAACTGAAATGCATGATGGAGTGTGTGGGGGTCACTACTCTACCAAGACAACTATCGGTAAGATAGTTCGGGTTGGATATTATTGGCCTACTTTGTTTAAAGATGCTCATGAACATGTCCGCAGATGTGACCCATGCCAGAAGTTTTCATCAAAATTGAAGTATGAGGGAGCTTTACCCCTCAATCCAGTCACAGTGGAAGCTCCTTTTGTCCAATGGGGCATTGATTTTATTGGAGAAATCATTGAAAAATCAGGAAGAAGTCATCGGTGGATTATAGTAGCTATTGATTATTTTACCAAGTGGATTGAAGCTATACCCACTAGGAGAGACACAAGTAAGGTTTTTATTGACTTCATGATGGATAATGTCATAACCAGATTCAGAGTCCCTGTAAAACTAGTGATGGATAATGCCATGAGCTTCAGGTTAGAAGAGTTTGTTGAATTTTGCACTAGCCATGGAATAGTTATGTCCTACTCTTCACCTTATCATCCTCAAGGTAATGGGCAAGCTGAATCAAGTAATAAGAGCCTCTTGAACATTATTAAGAAAATTCTGGAGGAAAATAAAAGGTCTTGTGACCAGAAGTTGAAATTAGCCCTTTTGGCAGATAGGGTTACTATTAAGAGAGCAATTGGTGTCTCACCTTTTGAGTTAGTCTATGGTATGCAACCTAGGGTGCCAGTCAATAATCTTCTTCCATTGTATAAGTTCTTGCAAGCTAAAGACATGGAGTTATCTGAACCTATGGAAGACCGGATGATTCAGATGGTGGAGATAGAAGAAATTAGAACTTTGGCTCACAAGAGGAAATTGAAGATCCAATTACAGTCCAAATATCTATTTGACAAAAGGAGCTTGTTGAGAAAGTTTCAAATTGGTGATGTGGTTCTTCAATGGAATGCGAAAGGACAAGATAAGGGAAAACAAAAAAAATTTGAGTCACTATGGATAGGCCCCTTTGTGGTTTATGATCTTAATGGAATGGATTCATATTTTTGCAGAATATGAATGATGAGGTATAGGAATTTCCAGTGCATGGACAATTCCTGAAACATTACTTCTCTTAATGTCCATGCACAGTAGGTCTTAGTATGTACATATCTAGGTTTGCTTTTGTTGTTGTTTTTTTGCCTTGTGTTTGGTCTGTTCTCCAGAGAGTTTATGAATTCTTGTGTTGATCTTGCAATCAACCATCCCCAGTTAGAGCCACTGTTATCACTGTTTAAAATTGGATATTCTTGTTCTATTGTTGGCTAGAAGTCTGCAAAAAATGTGTCTAGTATGGCCTAGTTGCCTCTGATTTTCTTGGGTCAGAAGAGGGTTTAAGGTTTTTGAGTACTAGCCCTTCCTATGTTTGAAAAAAAACCCTTATGTTCTATTTATGTGTTACTTTTACCACTTAGAGAAGGGTCGGTCTATCATGAAAAGTGTCCCCCCATTAGTTATTTCCCTAGGCGGTCCCTTAATTTTTTAAATCTATGTGCCTCTACCTTTATCTTGTTTTAATGTTTGTCGGGCTCCTTAATTATTGTGCAACTCAGTGTTAATCTTGTGGTTGTCTTTGTTTTGCTAGGCAAAGATGCTAGCAAGTTAATGTTCACAAAAAAGCAAAAAGGCTAGGCGGGCCTGACCAAATGGATTGACCGTCAGATTAAAGGACTACATCTTGCTTTAAATCCAATGGCTTGTGTTGATTCACTAGCCCGAGATGCACGTGATATAAGTTATGCGAAACAGCGAAAGACATGGCGGGTCCCAGAGGTGAGTGGCTTCTTTGGTTAAAGAATGATCGGTTTAGAAAAGATCAATGGCTCACGTTGATTCGCAGCCAGAAGATGCATGTGTTCTACCTTTTGTGAAGTAGCAAAAAGGTGGTGGGCATGAGCAAGGTGGTCATAGCAAGGGTAACCGATGAGCAAGTTCCTGAGATCCAATGGATACCGCTGCTTCACGAAGATAAGTAACCTGAGTTTTAAGCTCTGTGAAATGATGAAAGGAGTCGGTGGGCCCGAAGGACAGGCAGGTCATAAATTTAAAGGTTGATTAAGTATGATTTAATCAGACGGTTGTCGTGGATTAGTGGCCTAAACTCAAGCGGAGATTAATGTTCACAAAATAGTGAAATGATGTGGCAATCACACGATGGATGACATGGCAGGACAGATGGTTTGTTCCGTGAAGTGTAATGGTGACCTATCAAGTGTGCGTGGCTTTTTAAAGGGTAGTTGAGGGCCCACCTTGGTTCAACTGGCAGTTATGTGGGGAATAGTAAAGTAAAGCCCATGGCAATTTCGGAATGGAACCCGATGGAAATTCCTGAGCAAATAACTGACTGCCACATGGCGTTTGTTAACCGGTGATGAGATAAAGCAAGTGGTCTTCGAGTTAAAGGGCCCACTTGAAAGGTCTAAAGCATGTTAAAAGGTGTTCATCTCATTGTCAATCCAACAGTTGTCATTGTTTCGTAGCCCGAAGATGCCTACAATTTAGTCTCTGCAAAATGGCAAAAACCATTAGCTGTCAAGGTGATGCGCGATTATTTAATAAGACTGACGGTCATTGTAGGAAATAAAGACCGGGCAGGTAGATCATGATCTAATGGCCAGTGTTGCTTCGTGAAGAAAAATTGCACAAGTTTTAAGGCCCACGAAATAGCGAAAAGAAGGTAGGGCCCGTCACTAAGATAGAAAGACCAGACAGAATAAAAGCAGTGCAAGTTCCAATGATCTAGCGGTTGTCATTGTTTCGCGAAAGAAAAGTAAGGAGGTTTTAAGGTTTGCAAAATAGTGAAACAACGAAACAGAGGAAATACTCAGAGAATTTATGATCCATTGGAGCCCATTTTTTAATTCGATTTGTGAATTCAATTCTGAGGTGATGGCCGAAGCATGCGAGATTAATATCTAAAATTCAATGCCAACTTGCCGTATTAGAGTCCGCATCCACTTGAATGTTGGCATCATTTCAATGAGTCTGCTACAGAGCAATTGGTGCAGAGTGGTTTTCTTCAAGCGAATAACAGGTTTTTTGTGCTTTTTCTAACTAATTCTGGTCTGAAGTCGGTGATTGTTGTGTGAATTGTTTCATTGGAGGTCTATGCAAGTCTCAATTCATATAGTTGCATTATCAAGATGGCACCAATAATGGAGTTGACAAGAAAACTGAATTACCAGGATAGGAACATTTATGATGATTTTTTGGAATAGCTAACTATGTCAACCAATGTCGGGGCTAA